>NW_027463723.1:0-70092 GCF_050947455.1 Rhinoderma darwinii | reverse complement strand
ACCTGCAGCAACTACATCGGCGGATTATACCGGAGTTCACGGATGTTTCTTTCATTGATGTAGAAATAACCGGACGTCTCAGTAGCGTATGGCGTCACAATATATCGGCCACAGAGGGGGAGGGTGACGACCTGCGGGGGTTAATCATATCAAGGGAGCCGTAAAACGAAATGCGTCAATTTACTACTTGTGCGTTATATCTAATGAGGACGTGCGCCATTTATTTGGGTGCAAAATACAAACACGTACAATAGTAATGGCGGTGTAAAGACGACGTCCGTGTCTAGAAACTACATTGCCGCCATGACAGAAGCCCAAGAGCTTGCACTCTATACACACACACACATATATCTCCATGCACCAGTGCTCAGCAACCTGCGACTCCCCAGTACGTGCGAAACTACAACTCCCAGCATGAACAAGCGGTCAGGGCATGCTGGGAGTTGTAGTATCACAGGAGCTTCCCCAGCTGCGAGCTGCAGATGAGCGGTGAGCGCACACAATGTCTCCCGTACCTTCCTGCTCAGAAACTCCCTGACTAGAGACGACGCCACGGCCTCTATAAAGCTCTGCTCCATGTCCCGGCTCCTCAGCCCGGCCTCTCACCACCGGCTCCCCGCTCTCCCCCTCCCCAGACTGCAGCACCCGCTAGGCCGCAGGTCGTGTTTAGCCGCGGTCGTCATGGTAACCGCGTATCTCACTTCCTGTCTGTGCTGAGCGCTCGCCATCTAGCGGCGGAGGCTGGAAGTGCACACCACTGGAAGCGCTCTATTAGAAAAGTTTTGCATATTTATAATAGTACCACCAAAAAGGGATAATTTCTGAACCTTTTTTAATTTTAAAAAGCATAAAAAATTCGGGTAGTGCAGTGTGTTATTAAAAAGGCTGTTTGTTACCTCCGGCCGCCATCAGTTTACCCATAGTCATATATGTTGCTGTCACATTGACATTACTAATGCTGTCTTGGCGTTAATGGTCCTAGAAGAGTGTCATGCACAAATTTTCAGGACAATCGGGGCACTTCAATTCGCAAACAAATTTATTTGGACTAAATCAGATCTGACCAGGGCTGCATCGTCCATGAGGCGAGATGAGCATCTCGCCTCAGGCGGCGGTGGCGCCACTGAAACCAGCCGCCACCACAACCTCCTGCACTAATTGTACCTGCGTCTATATGACGCAGATACAATTACATGCATAAGCGCTGAATGGTCGGGCACGTTCCATGTCCAACCATTCAGCGCCTTACAATGATGCTGATTGGCAGGGCAGAATGACTTGCCCTGCCAATCAGCGCCTTTCAACGACGCAAGCGGCGCGATGACCTCATCATGACTCTTGCATCCTTCAGCCCCAGCAGACCTGCTTAGAAGAGAGCAGGTCTGCATTGACACAGGACGGCGCGGGAAAAGGGATTAAGGTGTAAAGTTGTTTTTTTTCTTTAAAAATTGTGAGTCGCATTATCTAGGGGAGGGCAGGGCAGGGCTATATGTTGGGCGCAATCTATAGAGGGGGTTATATGTAGGGAACTATCTACAGTGGGGGCTATATGTAGGGAAATATATACCAGGGGGCTATATGTGAGGCACTATATACAGGGGGTTAAATGTGGGGCACTATTTTCAGGGTGCCTATATGTGGGGCACGATCTACAGGGGGGCTATATGTGGGGCACTATATATAGGGGACTATCTGTAGGGAACTATCTACAGTGGGCGCTATATGTAGGGAAATATATATAGGGGGCTATATGTGAGGCACTATATACAAGGGGTTAAATGTGGCACTATTTTCAGGGGGGCTATATATGGGCACGATCTACAGGGGGGCTATATGTGGGGCACTATATATAGGGGGTTATATGTAGGGCACAATCTATAGGGAGAGATATATGTGGGGCACTATCTACAAAGGGGCTATATGTAGGGCACTATCAACTGGGAGAGTTATATGTGGGGCACTATCTACAGGGGGATCTATGAAGGACACTATCCACAGGCGGATCTATGTAGGGCACTGTCTATGGGGGCACTGTCTACAGGGGATATATGGGGTGCACTATCTACAGGGAGCACTGTGTGTGTGGGACACAGTGTATGGTTCTATTATAATCATGGACACAGTGTACGGCGCTATTATATTTAGGGGCGTAGTGTGTGGCATCATGAGAATTTTATCTTCGTTTATAGGTGCAGAAATGTTTGAAAAGGGAGAAGCTGACAAACCATAGGCTACAGGCCATTTTTTGGGGGGGGAAGGGGGATTGGGGCTATATTGCGTTATATACAGGGGGGCTGTATGGCATTATCTACAGGGGGCTTACAGGGGGCTGTATGGTGCTATATACAGGGTGGCTGTAAGGCGCTATATACAGGGAGGGGGCTGTATGGCGCTATGTACAGGGGGGCTGTATGGCACTGTATACAGGGAAGGGACTGTATGGCACTATCTACAGGGGGGCTGTATGGAACTATATACAGGGAGGGGGCTGTATGGCACTATATACAGGAGGGAGCTGTATGGCGCTATATAAAGGGGGGCTGTATGGCACTATATACAGAAAGAGAGCTGCATGGTGCTATCTACAGGGAGGGGGCTGTACAACGCTATCTACAGGGGGGCTGTATGGCACTATATACAGGGGGCTGTATGGCACTATCTACAGAGTTGTTGTATGGTGCTATACACAGGGGGCTGTGTATGGCGCTATCTACAGGGGGGCTGTATGGTGCTATCTACAGGGGGACGCTGTGTGGCAAAATCTACAGAGAGGCACTATCTACAAGGGGGGTTGTGTGACACTCAGGGGAGGGGGGGCCCCAGTCAAAAGTTTGCTATGGGGCCCAGTCTTTCCTAGTTATGCCCCTGACTGTATATATGTCCTTAGTTTTGTTCTGGTGCTGTATATATGTACTGAGCTTTGTTCTGGTGCTGTATATATGTGCTAAGCTTGGTTCTGATGCTGTATATATGTAGTGACCTTGGTTCTGATGCTGTATATATGTAGTGACCTTGGTTCTTGTGTTGTATATATGTACTGAGCTTGGTTCTGGAGCTGTATATATGTACTGAGCCTGGTGCTGATGCTGTATATATGTACCGAGCTTTATTCTGGCACTGTGTATATGTACTGAGCTTGGTTATGATGTTGTATATATGTACTGAGCTTGGTTCTGGTGCTGTATATATATACTGAGTGTAGCGTCCATGGCCGCGGGCCGTCGGGTTTACTCACCTCCCGACGCCCGCAGCCATGGATCTGTGAGCGCTGGTCTCCGTCTCCCTCCTAGGAGATGCCAGAGCTCACTTCCGCTCCGTTCGGCTGGGTCACGTAGGGTGCGCGCGCACGCTCGCGCCCGGCCTTAAAGGGCCAGTGCACGCAATTAGGAAATAGTCATCACCATCAACTGCCACGATTTCCTGGTCTATAAGAAGGCCCCTGGCCTTCTAATCCTTGCCTGAGTGTTGTTAGTCTTTCCCAGTCTGTCTCGCAAATGGTCCCTTAGTGTCTCCCGTTCCAGCTGTTACCCGTGCCCTGTTACCGTTCCTGTATTCCGTATTGTTCCTGTGCCTACCTGCGTTCAAGTGTCTTCTGCCACACCAAGTGCCATCTGCCACGTCAAGTGCCATCTGCCACGTCAAGTGCCATCTGCCACGTCAAGTGTCTACCGCTTCATCGGATACTGCCCGCCACGTCTGGCGCCACTTGCCGCACCTGCCTCCATCCGTGCTGAAGCCACAGCCACCGCCCGGACTATTTCAGGTACCCAAGCATTACTGTCTGCCATTTACTTCCGCTTAGACTGTGACCTGGTCAGCTGCCTCCCCGCTACGGCTGAGCGGCCTAGTGGGTCCACAAACCCTGTGTCCGTGACACTGAGCTTGGTTCTGGATTGTATATATGTACTGAGCTTGGTTCTGGTGCTCTATTTATGCACTGAGCTTGGTTCTGGTGCTGTATATATGTACTGAGCTTGGTTCTGGTGTTGTATTTATGTACTGAGCTTGGTTCTGGTGCTGTATTTATGTACTGAGCTTGGTTATGGAGTTGTATATATGTACTGAACTTCGTTCTGGTGCTGTTTATATGTACTGAGCTTTGTTCTGGTGCTGTATATATGTATGAGCTTGGTTCTGGTGCTGTTTATATGTATTGATCTTTGATCTGGAGCTGTATATATGTACTGAGCTTGGTTCTGTTGTTGTATTTATGTATTGAGCTGGGTTCTGGTGTCACAAACTGTGGGTATGTGGACCCACTGGGCCGTACCGCCATAGCGGGATAGCAGCTGGCCAACAGAGTACCAAGTCAATGTATAAATAGTCCAAGCACAAGGGTACCTGTAGTGGTTCAGACAGTAGTGGAGGCTAGGCACAGATGGGTGCTTGACAGCAGACACCAGACATGGTATAACACAGCAGGCGTGACCCAACAGGTTTAAGGCAAAGGAACAAATAGCACGGGATACAGGGCACAGGTAGCAGGGCACAGGAAACAACGGGAACAGGATAACACTAAGGGACCATTTGCAAGACTAACACCGGTAAACACAACAACGCTCAGGCAATGAGCAAAGGGACAGGGCCCTTCTTATAGTCCATGGGAATCATGGGCTAATTAACAATAAGGCCGGGCACGAGTGTGCACGCGCACCCTACGGGACACAGCAGAGCGGAGCGGAAGTGAGCATTGGGGTCTCCTGGGGAGATGCGGTCCAGCGCTCACCAGACCATGGCAGTGGCCGTCGAGGGGTGAGTAATCCCAACGGTCCATGGTCATTGGACCAGAGCAAGACAGAAACTTCTTAATTAGGGTAGGAGCATTGAGGTTCTCTTCTGGCTCCCAGGACCTCTCCTCTGGACCAAACCCCTTCCAATCCACCAAATAAAAAGTCCTTCCTTCTACTCTCTTGAAGTCCAGGATCTCCTTTACCTCGAACACATCGGAAGAACCGCTAGGAGCAACTGCAGGGCTAGGAGTTTTAGTGTAGTGGTTCAGGACCGCAGGCTTCAGGAGGGATACATGAAAGGAGTTGGGGATTTTGAGGGTAGGAGGCAGCCGAAGTTTATAGGAGACAGGCTTAATTTGATGCAGGATCTCAAAAGGTCCGAGGAACCTGGGTGCAAATTTGTATGAAGACACCTTCAGACGGAAATTCCTTGAGGACAGCCAGTCTTTTGGTACCCGGAGGATACTGAGGCGGCTCTCTTCTTCTAGTATCTGCCTTTCGCTTCATGCGGTCGACTGCCAGCAGAATAGAGGACCGGGTTTACTGCCAGATCTGTAGAAAGCCCCTGAATGCAGAGTCAGCTGTGGGCACCTGGGATGTAGCTGAAACAAGAAGAGGAATTTTGTGGATGTTGGCCATAGAAAATATATTTGAGAACTCGGCCCAAGGAAGGAGCTGTACCCAGTCATCATGCTGCGTGGAGATGAAGTGTCGTAGATAATTCTCCATGATTTGGTTAATCCTCTCGACTTGACCATTGGACAGGGGGTGGTAGGCAGAAGAAAAGTCCAACTTCACATTTAGGAGTTTACAGAGGGCTCTCCAGAATTTTGAGGTAAACGGAACCCCCGATCAGACACGATATGAAGAGGTATGCCATGTAAGTGAAAGAAGTGTTGGATGAAGAGATTCGCCAGTCGAGAAGCAGATGGTAGGCCGGTCAGCGGAACAAAATGAGCAATCTTCGAGAGCCGGTCCACCACCACCCAGACCGTATTGCATCCAGCAGAGGAAAGAAGGTCTGTGACAAAGTCCATTGCTACATGCTGCCAGGGAGCATTGGGCATGGGCAGTGGTTGGAGCAGACCAGCAGGCTTGGAATGAGCAACCTTGTTGGCAGCGCACACAGTGCAGGACAAGACAAAGTCCACAATATCTTTGGGCAGCGTGGGCTACCAGAAATGACGGGCAATCAGATCTCGGGTTTTACGAGCACCAGCATGCCCAGCCAGTTTGGAGCTGTGCCCCCAGCGAGGGATTCTCCTCCTGTCTGCCAACCGAACAAAGTCCTCCCCGGAGGGATGTCTCTAACTTGCAGAGGATTAACAGGAATAATACAGGATGGGTCAATGGTACTTTGCAGAGACTCCACTGTGTCCTCTGTCTCGAACAACGTGGACAAGGCATCGGCCCTGACATTTTTGTCGGCAGGGTGGTAGTGGAGCACAAACTGGAACCGGGCGAAGAACATCGACCACCTGGCTTGACGGGGGTTCAGCCGTTGGGCCGACTGGAGATAGGTGAGGTTCTTGTGGTCGGTATATATTAGGATGGGGTGAGCTGCGCCCTCTAGTAGATTTCTCCATTCCTCCAGAGCCAATTTGAAAGCCAGTAACTCCCGATCCTCAATAGAGTAGTTGCGCTCTGCGGGAGAAAAAAGTCTAGAATAATAGCCACATACCACTGCTTTCCATTTGGAACTTCTCTGGAACAGAACTGCACCTGCACCAACAGAGGAGGCGTCCACCTCCAACAAAAACTGTTGAGATACATCGGGATGATGGAGGATAGAGGCTGACGTGAAGGCACTATTAAATGCAGATTCTGCCTCTGGAGTGCACACCTTGGCGTTCATACCTTTTTGGTGAGGGTAGAGATGGGAGCTGTCAGTGAAGAGAAGTTTGGGATAAACTGCCTGTAGAAGTTGGTGAATCCCAAAAATCGCTGTATGGATCTCAAGCCTTGAGGGCGTGGCCAATCCAGGATGGACTTTACCTTTTCAGGATCCATCTTGAGGCCTTGATCCGAGATGATGTAGCCCAGGAAGGGTAGACAATTCTTCTCAAACACGCACTTCTCCAGCTTAGCATACATTCTCCCTTAATCGCAGCAGAACTTGACGGACATGTCTCCGATGAGTCGTCAGATCTGGAGTAAAAATCAAAATGTCATCGGGATAGACCACAACACAGACAGAGGAGATCTCGGAAGATATCATTGACAAACTCTTGGAAGACCTTGGGAGCGTTAGGGTATGTTCACACGGCAGCGTCTGTAACGGCTGAAATTACGGGGCTGTTTTCAGGAGAAATCAGCTCCGTAATTTCAGCCGTCATGGCATGTTGAGGCACTTTTCGCTGCGTCAATTACGGACGTAAATGGAGCTGTTTTTCCATGGAGTCAATGGAAAACGGCTCCATTTACACCTGAAGATGTGACAGGCACTTCTTTGACGCGGGCGTCTATTTACGCGCCGTCTTTTGACAGCGACGCGTCAATTTACGCCTCGTGGGAACAGACCAACGTGAAACCCATTGCTTTCAATGGGCAGATGTTTGCCGACGCTATCGAGTCGCATTTTCGGACGTAAATCGAGGCGTAAAACGCCCGATTTACGTCCGTAAATAAGCCGTGTGAACATACCCTAACACAAACCAATGGGCATTACTAGGTATTCATTGTGCCCATCTTGTGCGTTAAATGCCGTCTTCCATTTGTCACCCTGGCGGATCCAGATCAAGTTGTAAGCCCCACGCAGGTCTAGTTTAGAGAAAATCTTGGCTCCTCGTATGCGGTCAAATAGTTCGGAAATTAGTGGCAACGGATATTTGTTCTTGACCGCGATTTGATTGAGGCCCATGTAGTCGATGCGAGGCTGAAGAGATCCATCTTTCCTCTTGACAAAGAAGGGAAGAAGGATTTTTGTATGAAGCCCCTTGCCAGATTCTCCTTGACATAGGCCGACATATACTGAGTCTCTGGCAAGGAGAGAGGATATACCAGACCTTGAGGAGGGGACGCATTAGGAACCAGTTCAATAGGGCAGTCATAAGCCCGGTGTGGGAGCAGCATCTCAGCCTCCTTCTTTCTGAAGACATCCGCAAACTGGGAATGAGGAGGTAATCCGGCCAACGACTGAGGCAGAGGAGGCTGGGCCAGATGGATCTACAACAGACAGCGATTGAGACACTTAGAGCCCCATTGGAGAACCTCTCCGAAATTCCAGTCCAGGACTGGGGCATGTAGTCAAAGCCAAGGCTTTGTGCAGGACAAGAAATGAAATTAGCTCCAAATAAAGGGCTCCAACTTGGAGCTTCAGCGGTTTGGTCTCAGACACAATTGGATCAGGCAGAGGCCGTCCATTCCCTGAGGCAATAGCCAAAGACGTCTCCAGAGGGACTGTGGGCAACTGGAGAAGTTTCACTAGGTCTTTTTAGATGAAGTTAGCTGCGGATCCAGAGTCCAGATATGCAGAGATCAGGTGCGTCTTTTCACCAGACACTATGGTCATGGGGATGGACAGTTTTGAAGAGAGTTTTTTATTCAGCACTGCATCGCCTAGGGTTGTCTCTCCAACCAATCCTAGGCATTTGGAGTTCATTGGCTTCTGAAGGCACAAATGCACAACATGGCCTCCGAGGCCGCAATACAGACAAAGTCCCGAAGTGCGTCTGCGTTGTCTCTACTGGATGGCTAATTTGAGCCGGTCCACCTGCATAGGCTCCTCTGGTGGAACAACTGGTGAGAGCAACAGGGATTGCTGGAAAGTAGAAGCCAGCCTAGGAAGTCTTCTCTCCCGACGAACCTCTTGGGATCGCTCCCGGATCCTCATGTCAATCCAGGTGGCGAGAAGAATGAGGTCATCCAGGGTCGGTGTCAGATCACGAGCGGCAAGCTCGTCTTTAATCTCGGAAGACAGTGCCTGCCAGAATGTAGCCACCAACGCCTCATTGTTCCAGGACAGCTCTGCCGCCAGGGTATGAAACTGAATGGCATACTCGCCCGCGGAGGAGAAGGGTCAACAGAGATGCAGCAGCAGATGAGTCTGTAGGAAACTCTGGAAGTCACGGGTCTCTGGTCCCTGACGTTCCAGATAGGATTCGACCATGCTAGAGCCTTGCCAGTAAGGCACGAGATGATGAAAGCGATCCTGGCATCATCAGATGGAAATGCTTCGGCATGAAGTGGATCTGGCGCTGGTTCAAAAAAACCCTGCAGGTACTCGCGTCTCAGTTGAAGTGAGAAGGTAGTTGCAGCAAGAATCGGGAGTCGGTACTGCTACTGCCAGGAGGTATAATAGGAGGAACAGCCTGAGGAGCAGGAACAGGTGCCTTGATGGCTGCAGCTTACGCATCCATTTGCTGTGTAATGGAGTTCACTGCCAGGAGAAGTTGGTCTTGGCTTGACCGAAAGTCTCGCAGGTCTGCCTGCATGGCTTGTGACGTCATCATGGTCTTGGGTTGACCAGCGGGGTCCATGGCCTGTGCGTACTGTCACAAACTGTGGGTATGTGGACCCACTGGGCCGTACCACCGTAGCGGGATAGCAGCTGGCCAACAGAATACCAAGTCAATGTATAAATAGTCCAAGCACAAGGGTACCTGTAGTGGTTCAGACAGTAGCAATGGCTAGGCATAGATGGGACCTTGACAGCAGACACCAGATGTGGTGTAACACAGCAGGCGTGACCTGTGGCACAACATGACTCCAACAGGTTTAAGGCACAAGAACAAATAGCACGGGATACAGGGCACGGGAAACAACGGGAACAGGATAACACTAAGGGACCATTTGCAAGACTAACACAGGTAAACACAACAATGCTGAGGCAATGAGCAAAGGGGCAGGGCCCTTCTTATAGTCCAGGGGAATCATGGGCTAATTAACAATATTTTACATGTGCGTACACTGGCCCTTTAAGGCCGGGCACGAGCTTACACGCGCACCCTACGGGACACAGCAGAGCGGAGCGGAAGTGAGCGCTGGTGTCTCCTGGGGAGGAGATGCGGGCCAGCGCTCACCAGACCATGGCTGCGGCCAGTGGCAGATTAAGTAGACCATAGGCCCTGGGCTGTTCCCCAAACTTGGGCCCCCCTTCCCCACCGCCGCTCTGCTGTCTCTATAGTGAACACCACCTTTTTGTGCGAGCATTGACAAATGGGTGTTACGATTCCCTTTGTCAAAGGACTGTGTCCCTACATACTGACAGTCTCCAACTATTGCTGACTGTATCACACTGTGTAGGGACACTTCCTCTTGACAATGGAAATGGTAACACGCATTTGTCTATTAGTCCTGGGTACACAAAGATATGTAGAATACAAGGATTAACTACAACAGACATGTCAGGAGAGGGGACAGATCCCCTATAGACCCAGTGACTCACAGGTGATGTCTTCTCTGATGGGAGTCGTTTTCTTTTCTTCTCCATGTGACACAGGCCGTTATGACGACTTCTCTTGATGAGACATCTTTGCCCATCACTTCTGCAGCCATTTCCAACCTCTATAGAAACAGACAAATTTAGACACCAGGGCCCAGGCCCATTAATTAAAGGGGTTGTCCGGGCACGGACCGGTTTTTATACTGATGACCTATCAATGTGCCCAGACAACCCCTTTTACTCAGACTAATAAATTTGGACCCCAGACTAGATCATAGAATACATACAGACCCCAGACCTTCTAAGCTATTGCAGTCCCAAGACCAGACCCCCAAAACAAATACAGACCCCAGAACAAGCACCCTAAATAAATACAGACCTCAGACAGGACCCCTAAATACAGACCCCAGAACCGATCCTCTACACCCCAAACCTGACTCCCATTATACAGACCCCAGACCAGACCCCCTAAACTAATACAGACCCCTAAACTAATACGGACCGTAGACCAGGCCCCCTAAACACAGACACCATAAACTAATACAGACCCCTAAATACGGACCCCCTAAATACAGACCCCCACCAATCTCTAGAACGAAGCAGCTGAAGGTCTCGTGTGAGCGCTCATCTGCTTCGTGTATGTTCGGCTATTTCCGGAAATAAATGTATCGGTGTACGGACTCAATACAAAGTCTATGAGCCCGTAATCCGATACATCGGCTTTCCGGAAAAAGCCGAACAGAAACGAAGCAGCTGAGCGCTAACACGAGCACTTCAGCTGCTTCGTTCTAGAGATTGGTGGGGGTCTCCATGCTCGGACCCCCAACAATCCAAACTTCTGACATGTCTCTATGACATGTCAGAAGTTTGTCGAACGTTTAGCTACACTTTAAGTAATACAAAAAAATGGGACATAGAATGTAATTAAAACCACAGAAAAGGCCATACTCACAGATTAGGTGGTGGGTAAAATACCCGTTCCAAACAGGACGCAACCAGGTCAGAGAATGCTGTTGATGGGAAGTGCCCAGGTGTGTTTAAATAATGATAGCCACTCCCACTTACCTTGAGGGGAGTGGTGTGTTGGGCATGGAAGTAAATGTGTAATAATAATAAATAAATAATAAAGTACTGTGTATAGTGCACATGTGAGGTATAGGGGACATGACTAAGTGTAGTGTGTAGAAATCAGGGCTGTGAGTGAAACAAAAAAAGTGAGTGTAGAGTGTAAAACATGGAGGCATAGTGTTTGGATAGTGAGGCACAGCATATATCCAAACACTATGCCTCCATGTTTTACACTCTACACTCACTTTTTTTGTTTCACTCACAGCCCTGATCTCTACACACTACACTTAGTCATGTCCCCTATACCTCACATGTGCACTATACACAGTACTTTATTATTTATTTATTATTATTACACATTTACTTCCATGCCCAACACACCACTCCCCTCAAGGTTAGTGGGAGTGGCTATCATTATTTAAACACACCTGGGCACTTCCCATCAACAGCATTCTCTGACCTGGTTGCGTCCTGTTTGGAACGGGTATTTTACCCACCACCTAATCTGTGAGTATGGCCTTTTCTGTGGTTTTAATTACATTCTATGTCCCATTTTTTTGTATATCTTAGATTTTGGAACGAAAAGTTCTAGGTAGGGACTCGCAAGTGTGGGGATCCGTGACGTGGATTGCGAGCTTGCGTTTTTTTGGCCAAAACAACAACTAATACCCCATGTTTTTTCATGGTTACTTACATTGTACATACTTTTTTTCAGGACGCGCCCGGGTCTTATGATGCTGGGATAGCCTGGTGTGCGGATGTTTGGCACTGCATGCAGGGCAGCCCGCTCTCTTACATTATGGGCGTTATAAATAGGCTGCTATTCGGCGATATATGCTGTGCCTCACTATCCAAACACTATGCCTCCATGTTTTACACTCTACACTCACTTTTTTTGTTTCACTCACAGCCCTGATTTCTACACACTACACTTAGTCATGTCCCCTATACCTCACATGTCCACTATACACAGTACTTTATTATTTATTTATTATTATTACACATTTACTTCCATGCCCAACACACCACTCCCCTCAAGGTTAGTGGGAGTGGCTATCATTATAATGTGATAATTATAATGTGACACTTTAAGTAATACAGACCCCAGACCAGACCCCTTAATCTAATACAGACCCCAGACCAAACCCCTAAATAAAGACCCATAAACTAATAAAGACCCTAGACCAGGCCCCCTAAATACAGATACCATAAACTAATACAGACACCAGACCCATAAATGCAGACCCCCTAAATACAGACCCCAGACCTCAAATACAGACCCCCTAAATACAGACCCCAGACCTGACCCCCTTAAGTAATACAGACCCCAGACCAGACCCCCTAATCTAATACAGACCCCAGACCAGACCCCTAAATAAAGACCCCTAAACTAATACAGACCCTAGCACAGGCCCCCTAAATAGACCCCAGAAATTAATACAGACCCCAGACGTAAAACTAATACAGACCCCCTAAATACAGACTCCTTAAACTAACACCCCTAAATATACAGACTCTAAACCCCTTAAACTGATACAGACCTCAGACCCCCGAAATACAGACCCCTTAAACTAATAGACACCAAACTTCCTAAATACAGACCAGACCCCCTAAATACAGTCCCCAAATCAGACCCCCTAATACAGTCCCCAAACCAGACCCACTAAATACAGTCCCTGCACCAGACCCCCTAAATACAGACCCCTTAAACAAATCCATCCCTTTAGGCCCCATGCACACGAACGTGCTTTTGCGGCCACAATTCCCCCGAAAATCCGCGGGAGAATTGCGGCCCCATTCATTCCAATGGGGCCATGCACACAACCGTGGTTTCCACGGTCCGTGCATGTCCCAGGAGCCCGGACCGCAGAAAGAACGGGCAAGTCTTATTACGGCCGGGTCCAGGCTCATAGAAAATAATGGACGCGGCCATGTGCACGGCCCGCGATTTGCGGGTGGCTGGCGGGTGACACTCCGCCCCCGGCCGACTCGAATATCACGGCCGTGCACATGGCTACGGTCATGTGCATGAGGCCTTATACTTACATAGCCGCTCACCTCATCTTCTCTGTGGAGTTTTGCTGCTGCTCATGGAGCTGGGGTCATGTGACCAGCAGGTCTCTAAACAGTAGTAAGAACTTCAGAGATGAGGTCATGTGACCTTATGCCTAAAGGTCCTTTTGCAGGACATATACAATGCCATTTCTTCGTGGTTTTTGCGAAAATCGCGGCAAAAAAGTGACAAAACAACATTGTACTTTGGCTGGCCATGGGCCCACCCGGGAGGCCGCCCAAAACGCCCTATGATGATCCGCCATTGGCTGTGGCCATCGAGGGTTGAGTAATCCCGACGGTCCGTGGCCATGGACTTTACAGTATTTATGTACTGATCTTGGTTCTGGTAATGTATTTATGTAATGAGCTTGGTTCTTGGTTCTGCTGTATTTATTTACTGCGCTTGTTATGGTGCTGTATATATATACTGAGCTTTGTTCTGGTGTTGTATATATGTGCTAAGCTTGGTTCTGATGCTGTATATATGTAGTGACCTTGGTTCTTGTGTTGTATATATGTACTGAGCTTGGTTCTGGAGCTGTATATATGTACTGAGCCTGGTGCTGGTGTTGTATTTATGTACTGTGCTTGTTATGGTGCTGTATATATATACTGAGCTTTGTTCTGGTGTTGTATATATGTACTGAGCTTGGTTCTGGAGCTGTATATATGTACTGAGCTTGGTTCTGGTGTTGTATTTATGTACTGAGCTTGGTTCTGGTGTTGTATTTATGTACTGAGATTTGTTCTGGTGCTGTATATATGTACTGAGCTTGGTTGTGGTATTGTGTATATGTACTGAGCTTTGTTCTGGTGTTGTATTTATGTACTGAGCTTGGTTCTGGTGTTGTATTTATGTACTGATCTTGGTTCTGGTGCTGTAATTATATAGGCTATATTTATAATAAAATTGCAGGGCAGATGGAATTGTTTTCAATTCATTGTATATTTAATGGGAACCTGTATGGTAGTTTTAACCCCTTGAACCGCCACCATGCGGTAATACAGGACCTGTAAATATTTCCATACATTCCCCTGTATGTTGTTTTCAGATGCAGAAAAATCTATAAAATCAACTTTTAAACCGGTACCCACTATATGCTAATTACTCAGTAAAGGGTCATGGGTCGGTGCCACTATCCTGAAGAGTCACATAGTCCTGCCTCCAAACCCACCTTTCCATGCTTGATTGACATCCCCTGGCTGTTATACATCATTACCAGTCTCCTCCAACTTCCTCGGATGTGCCATTGCCTTGTACTGCTTGGGCACGCACCATGCAGCGAGGTGTACTCTGCTCGGCTGCTAAAAAATACTGCCATAATTGCTGTTTTTTTGGTCACTTTGTCTTCCTAAAAATTGAAATAAAAAGTGATCAAAAAGTCGCATGTATCCAAAAATGGTGCCTATAAAAACTATAGCTCGTCTCGCAAAAAACAAGCCCTCACACAGCTCCGTCGACAAAAAAATTAAAATGTTATGGTTCTCACAACTTGGCCACAGAAAAAATCCATTCCCTTTACAAAAGTAATTTTATTGTGCAAAAAAGTTGTAAAACATAAAAAAGTCCTATAAATTTGGCAGAAAAAAGCGAACATGTAATTTATGAGGCGTGGTGAACGCTGTATAAAAAAAACTATGCCAGAATTGCTGTTTTTTTTTGTTTACCTGGCCTCCTAAAAGATAGGATAAAAAGTGATCAAAAAGTCGCATGTACCCCAAAATGGTACAAATAATAACTACAGCTCGTCCCGCAAAAAAACAGCCCTCATACCACTACGTCTATGAAAAAATACAATTAGTTAAGGCTCCAATAAGTCAGGAAATAAAAAAATATGCAGTTGTGCCGACCCGAGGGGAACATTTCAAGAGGCGAATTATCAAGGACCTAAAATTAGGGAACCAGGAAGGGGAGGGGGGGCCCAAACATATCTGCTAGAAGCGAGGGCGCCCGTATTATACCAGGACAACACTTTCCCAGCAAAATTACCCAAACTGCAAAGGTGCGGAGTGTGGACCAAAATAAATAAATGCCTTGAGGGGAGTAGTTTCTAAAAAGGAGTCACTTCTCAGATGTTTCTTTTATTATTTCACATCTGAACCTCTGCAATTGTGAACCAATACTTTATATGTCGCCAAATTAGGCCTCAATTTTACATGGTACGCTTTCACTCCTGAGCCCTTTCAAATGTCCAGGCAAAAGATTATTGCCCCATGAAGGGTGTTTCTAAAACCGGGAAACACCGCATAATAATTGAGAGCTGTCTTGTTATGGTGGCACAAGCTGAGCACCACATATTGGCGTATCTATAGAAAAAAATCCCATTTTCACTCTGCAACATCGAGTGCACACCAATTTCTGCCAAACACCTGTGGGGGTTAACATGCTCACTACACTCCTAGGTGAATACCTTGAGGGGTGTTGTTTCCAAAATGGGGTCACTTCTGGGGGGGATCCACTGTTTTTGTCCCACCGGGACTTTGCAAATGCGACATAGCGACCAGAAACCAATCCAGCAAAACCTGTACTCCAAAAGCAAATGGCGCTCCTTCCCTTCTGAGTCCCGCCCTGTGCCCAAACAGCAGTTTATGACCACATGTGGGGTATTGCCGTATTCGGGAGAAATTGTTTTACAAGTGTTGGGTTTCTTTTTTTGCTTTATTTGTTGAGAAAATGAAACATTTTTTGCTAAAACTGCGTCTTATTGAAGAAAAAGGATTTTTTATATTTTCACTGCCCAATTCTAATAAAATCTATGAAACCTCTGTGGGGTCAAAATGCTCACTACATCCCTAGATTAATTCCTCAAGGGGTGGAGTTTCCTAAATGGAGTCACTTTTTTGGAGTTTTCACTGTTTTGGTCCCTCAGGGGCTTTGCCGCCGCAAACCATTCCTGCTAAATGTGATCCCCAAAAGCCAAATGGCGCTCCATCCCTTCTAAGCCCTGCCATGTGTCCAAACAGCCGTTTATGACCACATGTGGGGTATTGTTTTACTCGGGAGAAATTGCTTTACAAATGTTGTGGTGCTTTTTCTCCTTTAGCCTTTGTGGAAATTAGAAAAAATTAGCTAAACCTACATTTTCTTTGAAAGAATGTAGATTTTTATTTTCACGGCCTACTTCCAATAATTTCTGCAAAACACCTGCGGGGTCAAAATGCCCACTATACCCATAGATAATTTCCCATATGAGGTCACTTTTGGGGGTGTTTTCACTGTTTTGGTACCACAAGACCTCTTCAAACCTGACATGGTGCCTAAAATATATTCGAATAAAAAGGAGGCCCCAAATCCACTAGGTACTCCTTTAATTCGGAAGCCGGTGTTTCAGTCCATTATCACACTAGAGTCACATGTGGGATATTTTCTAAAACTGCAGAATCTGGGCAATAAATATTGAGTTGCGTTTCTCTGGTAAAACTTTCAATGTTACAAAAAAAAATTGATTCAAAAAGAATTTCTGCAACAACAAAAAATGAACTTTGTAAATTTCACCTCTACTTTGCTTTAATTCCTGTGAAATGTTTAAAGGGTTAAGGCATTTTCTAAATGCTGTTTTGAATACTTTGAGGGGTTACGTTTTTAAAATGGGGTGACTTATTCGTGGTTTCTAATATATAAGGCCCTAAAAGCTGCTTCACAACTGAACTGGCCCCTGTAAAAAAAACCTTTTGAAATTTTCTTGAAAATGTGAGAAATTGCTGCTAAAGTTCTAAGCCTCGTAACGTCCTAGAAAAATAAAACTATATTCAAAAAACGATGCAAACATAAAGTAGACATATGGGGGATGTTAATTAGCGACTATTTTGTGCGGTATAACTGCCTGTCTTTGCAATTTTTCGCAATTAAATACTGAGCAAATTTTGCCAGTAACATAAAGTCCAATGTGTCACTAGAAAACAATCTCAGAATCGCTTGGATAGGTAAAAGCATTACGACGTTATTACAACATAAAGTGAAACATGAAAGATTTGAAAAATGAGGCTGTCAGGAAGGTCAAAAGTGGCTAAAGAAGGAAGGGGTTAAAAGGACATGATAACTTTATTCTGCGGGTCGATACGATTACGGCGATACCAAATTTATAGATATTTTTTCTATATTTTACTACTTTTAAAGTAAAAAACGTTTACTTTAAAAGAAAAGAACTTTTTTATTTTTCCATCGATTGAGCGGTATGAGGGCTTATTGTTTGCGGGATAAGCTGTCGTTTTTTTTATGGTACCATTTTGGGGTTCATGTGAGGTTTTGATCACTTTTTATTCCATTTTTTGTGGGAGACGAGGTGACCAAAAAACGGATTCTGGCGTTTTACTTTTCTTTTTTTTTTACGGCGTTCACCGTGCGTGTTAAATAATGATATATTGTAATAGTTCAGACTTTTACGGACGCGGCGATACCAATTATGTTTATTTATTTTTGTACAATGCTTCAGGGGAAAAATGGGAAAGGTTTTTTTGCATATTTTTTTTTTAACAGAAAAAAAAACTTTATTCAACTGATTTTTACTTTTTTTCTTCGCTCCCTAGGGGACTCGAACCAGCGACCATTGGATCACTTGCACGATATACTGCAATACTAATGTACTGCAATATATCGCCTTTCTGACAGGCGTCTATTGAGCTCAGACCTGCGGGTCTTCAATAGGCCCTCAGGCTGCCATAACAACCATTTGCGCCCCGGGATCACATCGCGCGTGGGGGGGGGGGGGCGATGAGCTGTTAGACGAAGTGGCCCCCCTCTTTCTAACGACTTAAATGCCGCGGTCGCTATTGACCGTGGCATTTAATGGGTTAAACGTGTGGTCCCGCTCGTTACTTTGAAGTGTCGACACCCTGTGACCCCCGCTCCATACTTCACCTACCCCGCTATGACGTAGGTATACGTCAAATGTTGAATTGAATTCAATGGGGAGGTAAAACCCACAACAAATAGCAGAGGTTGCGATTTTTACAGCGGAAAAGCTGCGATTCCGCTGCAGAAAACCCAACTCAGAAAAAAATTAAATCTTATACTTACCCAGAATCCGGTGCTCCTTCATTCAGGCCGCCCGCCCGGGATGACGTTTCATCCCATGAGAATACTCATCCAATCACAGGCTGCAGCGGTCACATGGGATGAAACGTCACCCCAGGAGGCGGGGCTGCAGGACGGCAGAGGGACGCGCGTCGCCATGACTACATGTCAATGTGAAACTTTTGTTTTTTATGTACAGATTTCCGCACCGGACATTCCGGCCCGAAAAACTGCACCACAGTTTGGTGCGGTTTTTCAGCCGGAATTCCCTGCCGCGCCCAGGACGGATACTCCGTGTACATTTATGCCTGTGTGAACATAGCCCCAGTATTACATTATTTGCTATTTATTACATGATTAGTTACTATTACTACTATATTATTATAACATTTTTATGACCATTATATTATATTATATTATTATTATCATTATTTTCTCGGCTGAGCTGCTGCGACTGGCGCTGGTCACGTGACTCCTCCCTCCTCGGAGCACGTGCTCAGTGACGTCATCACGCGACAACTGCGCACGGAACACCCGAAAGTCCTTCTCCTGGGAGGATGTGGGGTGAAGGGGTGAGTGTCGCGAGGCGGGCGTCCTATACCAGGTCCGGGCGTCCTGTACCCGGGCCGGGCGTCTTATAATAGATCCGGGCGTCTCCGTCACATGAGCGGCGGCAGCACGTCACGTCCCGCCGGCTCCGCGCACGGTGCTGCAGAGTGTCGTAATACCGGCTCTGCACGGACCTGTCCTCTATGTGTCTGCAGAACATTGCATATATATTTATCTGCAGAGTATCACACGGTCTATTTAATACTGTACTGCGGCCCCCTGCAGAGCATTGCACCACATTTACGTGTCCTCTGCAGAGCATTGCACCACATTTACAGGTCCTCTGCAGAGCATTGCACCGTGCCTGGACACTAGTCTATCATATCTGCAGACTGTCACCCATACCCTGCAGACTATTGCACTGTATACACTGATATAACATTATAGACGGTGTCCGTGTGCAGAGCGTTGCGTTTAGTACAGTCAGCTCTTGCAGAGCGTTGCGTTTTGTACAGTCAGCTCTTGCAGAGCGTTGCGTTTCGTACAGTCAGCTCTTGCAGAGCGTTGCGTTTTGTACAGTCAGCTCTTGCGGAGCGTTGCGTTTCGTACAGTCAGCTCTTGCGGAGCGTTGCGTTTCGTACAGTCAGCTCTTGCGGAGCGTTGCGTTTCGTACAGTCAGCTCTTGCGGAGCGTTGCGTTTCGTACAGTCAGCTCTTGCAGAGCATTTCGTTTCGTACAGTCAGCTCTTGCAGAGCGTTGCGTTTCGTACAGTCAGCTCTTGAAGAGCGTTGCGTTTCGTACAGTCCGCTCTTGCAGAGCGTTGCGTTTCGTACAGTCAGCTCTTGCAGAGCGTTGCGTTTCGTACAGTCAGCAATTGCGGAGCTTTTTCTTACTGTCAGCTCTTGCAGAGCGTTGCGTTTCGTACAGTCAGCTCTTGCGGAGCGTTGCGTTTCGTAAAGTCAGCTCTTGCGGAGCGTTGCGTTTCGTACAGTCAGCTCTTGCGGAGCGTTGCGTTTCGTACAGTCAGCTCTTGCAGAGCATTGTGTTTCGTACAGTCAGCTCTTGCAGAGCGTTGCGTTTCGTACAGTCAGCTCTTGCGGAGCGTTGCGTTTCGTACAGTCAGCTCTTGCGGAGCGTTGCGTTTCGTACAGTCAGCTCTTGCGGAGCATTGCGTTTCGTACAGTCAGCTCTTGCGGAGCGTTGCGTTTCGTACAGTCAGCTCTTGCGGAGCGTTGCGTTTCGTACAGTCAGCTCTTGCGGAGCGTTGCGTTTCGTACAGTCAGCTCTTGCGGAGCGTTGCGTTTCGTACAGTCAGCTCTTGCGGAGCGTTGCGTTTCGTACAGTCAGCTCTTGCGGAGCGTTGCGTTTCGTACAGTCAGCTCTTGCGGAGCGTTGCGTTTCGTACAGTCAGCTCTTGCGGAGCGTTGCGTTTCGTACAGTCAGCTCTTGCGGAGCGTTGCGTTTCGTACAGTCAGCTCTTGCGGAGCGTTGCGTTTCGTACAGTCAGCTCTTGCAGAGCATTGCGTTTCGTACAGTCAGCTCTTGCAGAGCGTTGCGTTTCGTACAGTCAGCTCTTGAAGAGCGTTGCGTTTCGTACAGTCCGCTCTTGCAGAGCGTTGCGTTTCGTACAGTCAGCTCTTGCAGAGCGTTGCGTTTCGTACAGTCAGCAATTGCGGAGCTTTTTCTTACTGTCAGCTCTTGCAGAGCGTTGCGTTTCGTACAGTCAGCTCTTGCGGAGCGTTGCATTTCGTACAGTCAGCTCTTGCAGAGCGTTGCGTTTCGTAAAGTCAGCTCTTGCGGAGTGTTGCGTTTAGTACAGTCAGCTCTTGCAGAGCGTTGCGTTTTGTACAGTCAGCTCTTGCAGAGCGTTGCGTTTTGTACAGTCAGCTCTTGCAGAGCGTTGCGTTTCGTACAGTCAGCTCTTGCGGAGCGTTGCGTTTCGTACAGTCAGCTCTTGCGGAGCGTTGCGTTTCGTACAGTCAGCTCTTGCGGAGCGTTGCGTTTCGTACAGTCAGCTCTTGCGGAGCGTTGCGTTTCGTACAGTCAGCTCTTGCGGAGCGTTGCGTTTCGTACAGTCAGCTCTTGCAGAGCATTGCGTTTCGTACAGTCAGCTCTTGCGGAGCGTTGCGTTTCGTACAGTCAGCTCTTGCGGAGCGTTGCGTTTCGTACAGTCAGCTCTTGCGGAGCGTTGCGTTTCGTACAGTCAGCTCTTGCGGAGCGTTGCGTTTCGTACAGTCAGCTCTTGCGGAGCGTTGCGTTTCGTACAGTCAGCTCTTGCTGAGCGTTGCGTTTCGTACAGTCAGCTCTTGCAGAGCGTTGCGTTTCGTACAGTCAGCTCTTGCGGAGCGTTGCGTTTCGTACAGTCAGCTCTTGCGGAGCGTTGCGTTTCGTACAGTCAGCTCTTGCGGAGCGTTGCGTTTCGTACAGTCAGCTCTTGCGGAGCGTTGCGTTTCGTACAGTCAGCTCTTGCAGAGCATTGCGTTTCGTACAGTCAGCTCTTGCAGAGCGTTGCGTTTCGTACAGTCAGCTCTTGAAGAGCGTTGCGTTTCGTACAGTCCGCTCTTGCAGAGCGTTGCGTTTCGTACAGTCAGCTCTTGCAGAGCGTTGCGTTTCGTACAGTCAGCAATTGCGGAGCTTTTTCTTACTGTCAGCTCTTGCAGAGCGTTGCGTTTCGTACAGTCAGCTCTTGCGGAGCGTTGCGTTTCGTAAAGTCAGCTCTTGCGGAGTGTTGCGTTTCGTACAGTCAGCTCTTGCAGAGCGTTGCGTTTCGTAAAGTCAGCTCTTGCGGAGTGTTGCGTTTCGTACAGTCAGCTCTTGCAGAGCGTTGCGTTTCGTAAAGTCAGCTCTTGCGGAGTGTTGCGTTTCGTACAGTCAGCTCTTGCATAGCGTTGCGTTTTGTACAGTGAGCTCTTGCAGAGCGTTACGCTGTGCTTAAATATACAGTACAAAAGAGAGAATTCTGGTGGCACGTGCGGCGCAAATTAATGTTAGGCCACGCCTCTAGCCCCAACCAATCTCTGTCTAGTGTCACTGTGCGGGGGACGCAGCACTACAACAGCGCGGCGGCCCCTTCGTTTTCTGCCATATTCGCAGAACGTCGCCGTACACGCGGAGTCTGACAGACGCGCCGTACACTGTACAGACGAGCGCAGTAAATACGGTACAATTCTAGTCGGCGACTCACAGGACACGTCTATAGTGCCCCAAATATATTGTATCCCACACATAGCGCCCCCCAATATAATAGTGCAGCACTACGGGGCCAACTGGAGCTTCATTGGTATTATTTTTGGGTTCATACGACTTTTTATTAAATTTTTTGGACGAAATGACTAAAAAAAACGGCAATTCTGACGTTGTTTTTCCTGCCGCGTCGCTGGGTGTTATTTTGTTGAAGTCAAAATTAGGAATAGGGTCATTTTTTTTTTTTCTACTTTAACTTTTTTTATATTTTCAAATATAAATTGAGCGTTTTTGACGCCTGAGGCGTCGGCCGGAGATTATTATAGAAGGGCGCACGGTCCTGACCTGTCATGGAGTCTCTCCCTCAAATTAACCATTTCTTAACTTTTTTTTTTTTAGTCCCCCCCCCAGGGGTCTTTACCGTGCGGTCGCTGAATCGCTGGTGCACGGTAACTATTATATATATGGCAGTGCGCTTCCATGTTCTGCGCTCTACTACTAGGTCCTGCTTCTGGCAAGGCTTAATAATCAATCACGAGAGGCAGATCTGGTATCTTCACTAGGCCTCTGGCTGCCATAGCAACCGCTCAGCACCCCAGGATTTAGCTCCCTCACCCAGATGCTGTGGTTGTTATTGATTGCAGCATCTGATGGGTTAAAAAGCCCAGGATCGGCGCTATCTCCTGTCAAGTGCAGGCGGATGTCCGTTGTATAAAACCGCCGACACTGGCCACGTATGGTGCGGGTTGTGCTCACGCCATGTTCTTATAGCACTCATTCGCCGTACGTGTACGGGCTTCATCAGGTTAATGTTATGGCAGAATGGCGTATATTGCAGAGCATTGTGTACCGGTGCGTCGCCATCATGGTGGTAACCGCCCCCAGTCCGTGTCTGTTCAGCCGCGGTTTGATCTGGTGGGGACGTTGCAGGACACTATAGGTAACACTAGACGCCATCTTACGCCGGCCGCCTCTGTGTTTGGTCCTGCAGGTTTCGTTTGATGACGTGGCGATATATTTCTCTGCGGAGGAGTGGGAAACGCTGGAAAAATGGCAGAAGGAGCTGTACCGGGAAGTCATGGTGGACCATTACCAGATGCTGCTCTCTGTCGGTGAGTTTTGTGCATCGTCACTGCAGAGCTATTCAGGGTTTCCATTCAGATCTCTGGAAACGCTGGCTGACCACTCTTTTGGGAGGAATTGGTTGTCACCCAGCTTTCCCAGGATCAGATATAACTAAAGATCCAGTAAAACGTTGTTTTGTTGAAGAGGAAGGACGGGGCTCGGAGCAGGTGAGGTGGGAATCTCTGGAGGAATGGCAGCCTGGTCATACGGATAATTTTTTTTGTCCTTGAACAGGTCTGATGAAGGTGACACCAGAGATTATACTGAGGATTATGACCGGAGAAGAACCGTCCGTGAACCACAATAGTGCGGCCTGTGTGACTGCACCGGAGGCCCCTGCACCAGGTGACGCCACATTCCTGTATATTATCATGGCTGGACTGGTTATATTTACAGACATTCGATATTTGTTGGCGGATCCTAAAAATTCTTATTGGCTCGACCAACAGTCTAATGTCTCGAGTGTGGACCTGACAGCTGCCGAGATGATAGAGATGAGCGGCGCCAGAGGCGTCTCTGCCTCCATAACATGCGTGTCTGGCTGAACTGAATCCTCATGTCTATCGGAGGTGATATCTGTCAGCCCCAGAACGAGAGCTCTGTGTAGTAAGATGGCCAGGGGTGTTGTTAGGGACTTAAATCATTTTAAAACCCCCACAGTCCTAAAATAATGAGGTGCCTAAAAAATGCCAGTGCTCAATACAGTCACACAGTACTCAGCACTAACATACAGTGCTCTAAAAATACCTCCATATAGATCACAATAATACTGCATATACTGTTTAAATAATACCGCCATATACTGCTCAATGCCGCCATATACTGCTCAAATAATACCTACATATACTGCTCAAATAATACCGCCATATACTGCTCAAATAATACCGCCATATACTGCTCAAATAATACCTACATATACTGCTCAAATAATACCGCCATATACTGCTCAAATAATACCGCCATATACTGCTCAAATAATACCTACATATACTCCTCAAATAATACCTACATATACTGCTCAAATAATACCTACATATACTGCTCAAATAATACCGCCATATACTGCTCAAATAACACCACCATATACTGCTCAAATAATACCTACATATACTGCTCAAATAATACCGCCATATACTGCTCAAATAATACCTACATATACTGCTCAAATAATACCTACATATACTGCTCAAATAATACCGCCATATACTGCTCAAATAATACCGCCATATACTGCTCAAATAATACCGCCATATACTGCTCAAATAATACCGCCATATACTGCTCAAATAATACCGCCATATACTGCTCAAATAATACCTACATATACTGCTCAAATAATACCTACATATACTGCTCAAATAATACCTACATATACTGCTCAAATAATACCTACATATACTGCTCAAATAATACCTACATATACTGCTCAAATAATACCGCCATATACTGCTCAAATAATACCGCCATATACTGCTCAAATAATACCGCCATATACTGCTCAAATAATACCGCCATATACTGCTCAAATAATACCTACATATACTGCTCAAATAATACCTACATATACTGCTCAAATAATACCGCCATATACTGCTCAAATAATACCTACATATACTGCTCAAATAACACCTACATATACTGCTCAAATAATACCTACATATACTGCTCAAATAATACCGCCATATACTGCTCAAATAATACCTACATATACTGCTCAAATAACACCTACATATACTGCTCAAATAATACCTACATATACTGCTCAAATAATACCGCCATATACTGCTCAAATAATACCGCCATATACTGCTCAAATAATACCGCCATATACTGCTCAAATAATACCGCCATATACTGCTCAAATAATACCGCCATATACTGCTCAAATAATACCGCCATATACTGCTCAAATAATACCTACATATACTGCTCAAATAATACCTACATATACTGCTCAAATAATACCGCCATATACTGCTCAAATAATATCGCCATATACTGCTCAAATAATAGCTACATATACTGCTCAAATAATACCGCCATATACTGCTCAAATAATAGCTACATATACTGCTCAAATAATACCGCCATATACTGCTCAAATAATACCGTCATATACTGCTCAAATAATACCGCCATATACTGCTCAAATAATGCCGCCATATACTGCTCAAATAATACCTACATATACTGCTCAAATAATACCGCCATATACTGCTCAAATAATACCTACATATACTGCTCAAATAATACCTACATATACTGCTCAAATAATACCTACATATACTGCTCAAATAATACCGCCATATACTGCTCAAATAAAACCGCCATATACTGCTCAAATAATACCGCCATATACTGCTCAAATAATACCTACATATACTGCTCAAATAATACCTACATATACTGCTCAAATAATACCGCCCTATACTGCTCAAATAATACCTACATATACTGCTCAAATAATACCTACATATACTGCTCAAATAATACCGCCATATACTGCTCAAATAATACCGCCATATACTGCTCAAATAATACCTACATATACTGCTCAAATAATACCTACATATACTGCTCAAATAATACCGCCATATACTGCTCAAATAATACCTACATATACTGCTCAAATAATACCTACATATACTGCTCAAATAATACCGCCATATACTGCTCAAATAATACCTACATATACTGCTCAAATAATACCTACATATACTGCTCAAATAATACCTACATATACTGCTCAAATAATACCGCCATATACTGCTCAAATAATACCGCCATATACTGCTCAAATAATACCGACATATACTGCTCAAATAATACCGCCATATACTGCTCAAATAATACCGCCATATACTGCTCAAATAAAACCGCCATATACTGCTCAAATAATACCGCCATATACTGCTCAAATAATACCGCCATATACTGCTCAAATAATACCTACATATACTGCTCAAATAATACCGCCATATACTGCTCAAATAATACCTACATATACTGCTCAAATAATACCTACATATACTGCTCAAATAATACCTACATATACTGCTCAAATAATACCGCCATATACTGCTCAAATAATACCTACATATACTGCTCAAATAATACCGCCATATACTGCTCAAATAATACCGCCATATACTGCTCAAATAATACCTACATATACTGCTCAAATAATACCGCCATATACTGCTCAAATAATACCGCCATATACTGCTCAAATAATGCCGCCATATAGTGCTCAAATAATACCTACATATAGTGCTCAAATAATACCGCCATATACTGCTCAAATAATACCGCCATATACTGCTCAAATAATACCGCCCTATACTGCTCAAATAATACCGCCCTATACTGCTCAAATAATACCTACATATACTGCTCAAATAATACCGCCCTATACTGCTCAAATAATACCTACATATACTGCTCAAATAATACCTACATATACTGCTCAAATAATACCGCCATATACTGCTCAAATAATACCGCCATATACTGCTCAAATAATAGCGCCATATACTGCTCAAATAATACCTACATATACTGCTCAAATAATACCTACATATACTGCTCAAATAATACCGCCATATACTGCTCAAATAATACCGCCATATACTGCTCAAATAATGCCGCCATATACTGCTCAAATAATACCTACATATACTGCTCAAATAATACCGCCATATACTGCTCAAATAATACCTACATATACTGCTCAAATAATACCTACATATACTGCTCAAATAATACCGCCATATACTGCTCAAATAATACCGCCATATACTGCTCAAATAATACCGCCATATACTGCTCAAATAATACCGCCATATACTGCTCAAATAATACCTACATATACTGCTCAAATAATACCGCCATATACTGTTCAAATAATACCGCCATATACTGCTCAAATAATGCCGCCATATACTTCTCAAATAATACCTACATATACTGCTCAAATAATACCGCCATATACTGCTCAAATAATACCTACATATACTGCTCAAATAATACCTACATATACTGCTCAAATAATACCTACATATACTGCTCAAATAATACCTACATATACTGCTCAAATAATACCTACATATACTGCTCAAATAATACCTACATATACTGCTCAAATAATACCGCCATATACTGCTCAAATAATACCTACATATACTGCTCAAATAATACCTACATACACTGCTCAAATAATACCGCCATAAACTGCTCAAATAATACCGACATATACTGCTCAAATAATACCTACATATACTGCTCAAATAATACCGCCATATACTGCTCAAATAATACCTACATATACTGCTCAAATAACACCTACATATACTGCTCAAATAACACCTACATATACTGCTCAAATAACACCTACATATACTGCTCAAATAATACCGCCATATACTGCTCAAATAATACCGCCATATACTGCTCAAATAATGCCGCCATATACTGCTCAAATAATAGCTACATATACTGCTCAAATAATACCGCCATATACTGCTCAAATAATAGCTACATATACTGCTCAAATAATACCGCCATATACTGCTCAAATAATAGCTACATATACTGCTCAAATAATACCGCCATATACTGCTCAAATAATACCGCCATATACTGCTCAAATAATGCCGCCATATACTGCTCAAATAATACCTACATATACTGCTCAAATAATACCGCCATATACTGCTCAAATAATACCTACATATACTGCTCAAATAATACCGCCATATACTGCTCAAATAATACCGCCATATACTGCTCAAATAATACCGCCATATACTGCTCAAATAATACCTACATATACTGCTCAAATAATACCTACATATACTGCTCAAATAATACCGCCCTATACTGCTCAAATAATACCTACATATACTGCTCAAATAATACCTACATATACTGCTCAAATAATACCGCCATATACTGCTCAAATAATACCGCCATATACTGCTCAAATAATACCTACATATACTGCTCAAATAATACCTACATATACTGCTCAAATAATACCGCCATATACTGCTCAAATAATACCTACATATACTGCTCAAATAATACCTACATATACTGCTCAAATAATACCGCCATATACTGCTCAAATAATACCGCCATATACTGCTCAAATAATACCTACATATACTGCTCAAATAATACCTACATATACTGCTCAAATAATACCTACATATACTGCTCAAATAATACCGACATATACTGCTCAAATAATACCGACATATACTGCTCAAATAATACCGACATATACTGCTCAAATAATACCGACATATACTGCTCAAATAATACCGCCATATACTGCTCAAATAAAACCGCCATATACTGCTCAAATAATACCGCCATATACTGCTCAAATAATACCTACATATACTGCTCAAATAATACCGCCATATACTGCTCAAATAATACCTACATATACTGCTCAAATAATACCTACATATACTGCTCAAATAATACCGCCATATACTGCTCAAATAATACCTACATATACTGCTCAAATAATACCGCCATATACTGCTCAAATAATACCTACATATACTGCTCAAATAATACCGCCATATACTGCTCAAATAATACCGCCATATACTGCTCAAATAATACCGCCATATACTGCTCAAATAATACCGCCATATACTGCTCAAATAATACCTACATACACTGCTCAAATAATACCGCCATATACTGCTCAAATAATGCCGCCATATACTGCTCAAATAATACCTACATATACTTGTCAAATAATACCGCCATATACTGCTCAAATAATACCTACATATACTGCTCAAATAATACCTACATATACTGCTCAAATAATACCGCCATATACTGCTCAAATAATACCGCCATATACTGCTCAAATAATACCGCCATATACTGCTCAAATAATACCTACATATACTGCTCAAATAATACCGCCATATACTGCTCAAATAATACCGCCATATACTGCTCAAATAATACCGCCATATACTGCTCAAATAATACCGCCATATACTGCTCAAAATAATACCGCCATATACTGCTCAAATAATGCCGCCATATACTGCTCAAATAATACCTACATACACTGCTCAAATAATACCGCCATATACTGCTCAAATAATGCTGCCATATACTGCTCAAATAATACCTACATATACTTGTCAAATAATACCTACATATACTGCTCAAATAATACCTACATATACTGCTCAAATAATACCGCCATATACTGCTCAAATAATACCGCCATATACTGCTCAAATAATGCCGCCATATACTGCTCAAATAATACCTACATATAGTGCTCAAATAATACCGCCATATACTGCTCAAATAATACCTACATATACTGCTCAAATAATACCACCATATACTGCTCAAATAATCTTGCCATATACTGCTCAAATAATACCGCCATATACTGCTCAAATAATACCGCCATATACTGCTCAAAATAATACCGCCATATACTGCTCAAATAATGCCGCCATATACTGCTCAAATAATACCTACATATACTGCTCAAATAATATCGCCATATACTGCTCAAATAATACCTACATATACTGCTCAAATAATACCGCCATATACTGCTCAAATAATACCTACATATACTGCTCAAATAATACCGCCATATACTGCTCAAATAATACCGCCATATACTGCTCAAATAATACCGCCATATACTGCTCAAATAATGCCGCCATATACTGCTCAAATAATACCTACATATAGTGCTCAAATAATACCGCCATATACTGCTCAAATAATACCGCCATATACTGCTCAAATAATACCGCCATATACTGCTCAAATAATACCGCCATATACTGCTCAAATAATACCTACATATACTGCTCAAATAATACCGCCCTATACTGCTCAAATAATACCTACATATACTGCTCAAATAATACCTACATATACTGCTCAAATAATACCGCCATATACTGCTCAAATAATACCGCCATATACTGCTCAAATAATAGCGCCATATACTGCTCAAATAATACCTACATATACTGCTCAAATAATACCTACATATACTGCTCAAATAATACCGCCATATACTGCTCAAATAATACCGCCATATACTGCTCAAATAATGCCGCCATATACTGCTCTAATAATACCTACATATACTGCTCAAATAATACCGCCATATACTGCTCAAATAATACCTACATATACTGCTCAAATAATACCGCCATATACTGCTCAAATAATACCGCCATATACTGCTCAAATAATACCGCCATATACTGCTCAAATAATACTGCCATATACTGCTCAAATAATACCTACATATACTGCTCAAATAATACCGCCATATACTGTTCAAATAATACCGCCATATACTGCTCAAATAATGCCGCCATATACTTCTCAAATAATACCTACATATACTGCTCAAATAATACCGCCATATACTGCTCAAATAATACCTACATATACTGCTCAAATAATACCTACATATACTGCTCAAATAATACCTACATATACTGCTCAAATAATACCGCCATATACTGCTCAAATACCTACATATACTGCTCAAATAATACCTACATATACTGCTCAAATAATACCGCCATATACTGCTCAAATAATACCTACATATACTGCTCAAATAATACCTACATACACTGCTCAAATAATACCGCCATAAACTGCTCAAATAATACCTACATATACTGCTCAAATAATACCTACAAATACTGCTCAAATAATACCGCCATATACTGCTCAAATAATACCGCCATATACTGCTCAAATAATACCTACATATACTGCTCAAATAATACCTACATATGCTGCTCAAATAATACCGCCATATACTGCTCAAATAACACCTACATATACTGCTCAAATAATACCGCCATATACTGCTCAAATAATACCTACATATACTGCTCAAATAATACCGCCATATACTGCTCAAATAACACCTACATATACTGCTCAAATAATACCGCCATATACTGCTCAAATAATACCTACATATACTGCTCAAATAATACCTACATATACTGCTCAAATAATACCTACATATACTGCTCAAATAATACCTACATATACTGCTCAAATAATACTTCATATATTGTTCAGCTAATACCGCTATATATTGCTCAAATAATGCTGCCATATAGTGCTTGAATAATACTACCATTTACTGCTCAATACCGCCATATAGGGTTTAAATAATACTTCTATATACTGCTCAATTAATACCACTATATAGTGCTCAAATAATACCTACATACACTGCTCGATTAATATCGCCATATACTGCTCAAATAATACCTACATATACTGCTCGATTAATATCGCCATATACTGCTCAAATAATACCTACATACACTGCTCGATTAATATCGCCATATAGGTCACAATAATAGTGCATATACTGCTCAATTAATACCGCTATATGGTGCTCAAATAATAATTCCTGATAAGGAAACCTCGAACAAACTCTCTTGTCTCACGGTGAAATTAAATGAAACGTTTACTAAGAAGTGAGGCTACAATAAAAAGTTTGAGAGGGAGAGAGAAATAAGGAAAAACATAGCCACGGAGATCCTGAAGAGTTAGTCCTGCTGCGCACGGCCTTGTTCAGCCCGATATACCAATCGTGTCGTCTGTATTTCCCGTTCCAAAAGAGCCGGGCTCTTAGCATCATAGTTATGTAAGATGCTAGGAGTCCATGCCTCCCCGCTGGCATACTGTCCCGTGCTGTAATCATGTTTTCAATATGGGACAGTGTTCCCGTGGGGAGGCAGGGACTCCTAGCATCATAGATAACTAGGAGTCTGGCTCCCTGAACTGTGTTCGGCCCGGGAAATACGGCTGACATACGGTCCGTACCTCGCCGACCGAACACAACTGTGTGGAGCACCGCCACCGTATGAGTTATTGGCCACATAAGAAATGCGTACAGATAACACATCATGTCCATCTTGAGTAAACTTAGCAGTCTTGCATCAGAACGGCCTTGAAGGCTTGGTAAGGAGGCCAGCAGTCTGATATTCAGCGAATACTAATTAACCTGTTAGTGACCCCCCATAGCTGTTTTTACAGTGGCCACTAACGGGCTTCATTCCAATGCAGTAGCCTTTTTACGGCGCTGCATCGGAATAAATAAACAGCAGGGAGCAGACCTGCTCGAATGGGCGAGATCGATATCAGTATCGATCCCGCTCGTTTAACCCCTCAGATGCCGTGCTCAATAGCTGGTTTTGGAGGGAGGGCCTCTCTCTCACCCCACCGGCACCCTGCGATGTGATCGCAGGGTGCCGGTGTCTTCTATGGCAGCCGGGGGCCTAATAAAGGCCCCCAGATCTGCCTCTAGTTAATGCCTGCTAGGCCATGCTTGTCCATTTTGAACAGACAGGCAGTAATACACTGCAATACAGAAGTATTGCGGTGTATTATAAAAGCGATGAAATGATCGCACAGTAAAGTCCCTTAGTGAGACTAAAAAAAAAAGTTTAATAAAGTTTATAATAAATAAATAAAAATCCAAAGTAAAAAAAAAAAATGAAAAACCCACTTTTTCCCCTTTCAAAATGCTTTATTATGAAAAACATTTAAAAAAAAGTTACACATATTTGGTATCGCCACGTCCGGAACGACCCCAACTATAAAGCTATTACATTATTTAACCCGCACGGTGAACGCCGTAAGAAAACAAATAACTTTAAAAAAATGTGCTAAAAAGTGATCAAAAAGTCGCACGTCCCGCAAAGGAAAAGCCCTCACACAGCTGCATCGGCAGAAACATAAAAAAGTTATGGCTCTTCAAATATGGAGACACAAAAACAAATAATTTTGGGGGAAAAAAAAGTGTTTTTACTGTGTAAAAGTAGCAAAACATAAGAAAACGATATACGTTTGGTATCGCTGCAATCGTAACGACCCGCTGAATAAAATGATTATGTTATTTATACCACATGGTAAACGGCGTAAGTTTAGAACGCATAAAAGTATGGCGAAATTACAAATGTATTTTTCTATCCCACCCCCAATAAAAGTTGATCAATAAAATGGTGCTATTAAAAAATACAGCTTCTCCCGCAAAAGACCTTATACAGCTACCGTATGTCGACGCAAAAATAAAAAATGTATAGCTCTTTGAATGAGACGATGGAAGAACGTAAAAAAAAAATAGCTTGGTCATTAAGGCCTAAAATAGGCTGGTCACTAAGGGGTTAAGAACAAACCTTAGTGAGCAAGATTCTATCAAATACATTCCAGAGGCGGAGTATACATAGCCGGAGTACGCATAGCCGCAGTACACATAGCCGGAGTACGCATAGCCGGAGTACGCATAGCCGGAGTACGCATAGCCGCAGTACGCATAGCCGCAGTACGCATAGCCGGAGTACACATAGCCGGAGTACACATAGCCGGAGTACGCATAGCCGGAGTACGCATAGCCGGAGTACGCATAGCCGGAGTACGCATAGCCGCAGTACGCATAGCCGGAGTACGCATAGCCGGAGTACGCATAGCCGGAGTACGCATAGCCGGAGTACGCATAGCCGGAGTACGCATAGCCGCAGTACGCATAGCCGCAGTACGCATAGCCGGAGTACGCATAGCCGGAGTACGCATAGCCGGAGTACGCATAGCCGGAGTACGCATAGCCGCAGTACGCATAGCCGGAGTACGCATAGCCGGAGTACGCATAGCCGCAGTACGCATAGCCGCAGTACGCATAGCCGGAGTACGCATAGCCGGAGTACGCATAGCCGGAGTACGCATAGCCGGAGTACGCATAGCCGGAGTACGCATAGCCGGAGTACGCATAGCCGGAGTACGCATAGCCGGAGTACGCATAGCCGGAGTACGCATAGCCGGAGTACACATAGCCGGAGTACACATATATGTAGTATAAGCGTATAATAATGGAAATTGATTATTCACAAAAGCTATGATGATTATTATACTTTATCACTCCATATACGCCTCAATTAATACGGCCACACAGTGCTCAAGTAATATCATGTAGAGAACCGGGAGGTGATGCCCCTCTGTATCTTGTCACCCACTGGAAAGTTTTGAGGCCCACTGTGTATTCATGTAATATCTTTTCTTCTATTCCACAGCGATGTCTCCAGCCAGACCTCAGGGTAACACCTTCACAACACCAACACCGGAAAATAACACTAGTGGGACACAAATGACCCTCAGACATAAAAAACTCAATCTTCCTCCTGAAATATTCCCCAGATGTACCCGACAGATAGAGAAGGCAACGCCCACAAAGAGTGGAATCCATGAGAACACCCGGGAGAACTACGGTGACCCGCGCACAGGGATGCCACCCGTTATAGACCAAGGGGAGAAGAATTACATCTGTGTTGACTGTGGCAAGACCTTTAAGCTGTGGTCCTCTCTAGTAAGACATACGAGCACCAACTCCTGCTCGAGAACGCTCTCGTGCTCGTATTGTGGAGCTTTTTTTCATTATAAATCCCAACTTCTCACTCATCAGAAAACGCACAGCGACCCTAAGCCCTATGAATGTCCGGTCTGTGGAAGGCAATTCCTCAGCAAATCTTCTCTGACCGCTCACGGTCGGACCCACACGGATAATGAACCGTTTGTCTGCCACCTATGTAATAAAAGCTTTACCAAACGTAGCCGACTACAAAGACATTTACGCATTCACTCCAGCGAGAAACCCTTTCAGTGCGAAAACTGCGATAAACGTTTCAACGACTCGTCTGAATTGGTTAGACATCGGAATAGGTATTGTCCTTCCGTAAAGGGCGACTTAAAAAAGTCTCGCCTGGTCAAAGAGGAACCCACAGATTGCGCTCCGGAAGCTAAACGACAAATCACAAAGGTGGACGGTGGACAGCTTTTTAATAGTCTTCCAGCCCCCAAAGTCATGGGAAGTTTACAGTTTGTTTCCCAAGTCATGGGTGATGCCAAGTTGCCCACCATCAAAGAGTTAAACCATGCCAGTGGTGCAGTCCAAGAAATCCTAAATAAAGATCTGAAACCATTAGATACAAGTGACAAAAAGTTACACTCGACTAGAGAGTGTGGTGGAACCGGGTATGGGTCTGTGAAGACCCCGGTGCCCGAAACCCACGTTAAGGGTAAAGTAAATGATGAGTACAAGGCCTACTTAATATTTATTGTGCCACCTGCCAAAACCAGTAATATACACACGCCAAATACAAGAACTACAGATGAGAACGTGGTCAAAGACGCGGTCAACTGCAACTATGATCGCCAAAACACCAGCTTTAAAATAAAAACGAAACAAGATGATGGCATTTTACTCAACTCTGTCTGTGGTCCCCATGAGGGTCCTTCTACCACAAACACCAACAAATCTGAGGGTCAAAACCAGTTATACACTCTTCGTGTCAAGCAAGAATGTGAGGATGGGCTTTTGGAGAAGAAAATATGTGAAAGTCAAGTGAGCGCACCACCGTCAAGTGTCAAGTGTGAGGTTGATGAACGGGAGGTGACGCAGAAAGTAAATTGCTTTACACAAGAAGAGCTCAAAACTGGGGAGAACGTTTCTGGATTCACACCAGACACCGACCAAGAGTCACCTCGTATTGTCTGTGAGGGAGAAGATGTTTCGCAGCATAGCCAGGCCAAGAATCAAGAGTCATCGGGCAATCAGAAAGATGGAACTAAGACGAGGAGGCAAAAAGACCAAGAGTCAGCTCGGATTGTGTGGGATGGAGAAGATAGTTCACAGCATAGCCGGGCCAAAAACCAGGAGTCACCAGGCAATCAGAAAGATGGAATTGAGACAAGGAGGCAAAAAGACCAAGTGTCACATCGGATTGTGTGGGATAGCAAAGAGGTTTCACAGCATAGCCGGGCCAAAAATCAGGCGTCACCGGGCAGTCAGAAAGATGAAACTAAGATGAGGAGGCAAAAAGACCAAGAGTCCGCTCGGATTGTGTGGGATAGCAAAGAGGTTTCACAGCATAGCCCGGCCAAGAATCAGGAGTCACCAGGCAATCAGAAAGATGGAATTGAGACAAGGAGGCAAAAAGACCAAGTGTCACCTCGGATTGTGTGGGATGGAGAAGAGGTTTCACAGCATAGCCGGGCCAAGAATCAGGAGTCACCGGGCAATCAGAAAGATGAAACTAAGATGAGGAGGCAAAAAGACCAAGAGTCCGCTCAGATTGTGTGGGATGGAGAAGAGGTTTCACAGCATAGCCGGGCCAAGAATCAGGAGTCACCGGGCAATCAGAAAGATGGAATTGAGACAAGGAGGCAAAAAGACCAAGTGTCACCTCGGATTGTGTGGGATGGTGAAGAGGTTTCACAGCATAGCCGGGCCAAGAATCAGGAGTCACCGGGCAATCAGAAAGATGGAACTAAGACAAGGAGGCAAAAACGAGGGACTGATAACAAGAAACGGACGTGTAACCAGTGTGGGGAGAGCTTTATCTATGACTGTCGCCGACTCATCCCCCACAGGTGTAGTTTAAAAGAAATCTTATTTGAGTGTGACTGCGGCAAAAGATTTCAGCACAGCTTCCAGCTGGAACAGCACCAGAAGGCCCACAGCAGCCATAAATCCTATAAGTGCAACGAATGTGAGAAAGCTTTCGGGCGTATTTCACACCTAATCCTGCACATTCGGAGCCACGTGGGTAATAGGTCTCACCTCTGCTCCCAGTGTGGTAAGGACTTCAATGAATTTTCCAAACTGCAGCGGCATCTCAGGATACACACGGGAGAGAAGCCTTTCCATTGTGACGATTGCGGAAAAAGTTTCAACGACTGTTCAGTCCGAAATAGGCATAGCAAGACTCACAATATCAAGGCATAACCGTGTTCCCCGTGTAGGAGATGTTTCACTGACCACACTCCCCGGTCTGCATAGACATATTAAGACACATAGAAGTAGATTTATAGAATAGTTGTTATGGGTGTTTTTGTTTGGTATATTGAGCAGGGGTTTACAGATTGCTCTAGAACTTTAGAACCAGTTTGAGATTTGTAGCTGCCAGACAATCGGAATATCCATAGGCATAAAAACAACCCAAAGAGTTAGATGGCATTAGCAGATTTCTAGGCACATTGGCCTCCTGTCTTCTGTATAGTCTATTGTATATATGTACAGTGTGTATCTGGATATGTAACCAGTGCAGCTCTAAAGGGGCCCTGATGTAAGAGGACCCACCAACACCTACGTGTAAGCTACGCCAGTCTTCCACCTCACCGTGAAGACAGGGCCAGTCCATGGGAAGAACATCCTGTAGGTGCTTATTCCTACATACGAAGTAACCTAAACCATTCTTCCATGAAGACTGTGCCAGTGCATGGGAAGAACCTCCTACAGGTCCATGTTTCTACTTTACTAAGTAACCTTAACTAGTCTACCACCTTTACCATGAAGACTGCCAGTCCATGGGAAGAAGCTCCTACAGGTCCATGTTCATACTTTACCAAGTAACCTTAACGAGTCTTCCACCTCTACCGTAAAGACTTGGTCAGTCTATGGGAGGATCATCCTTCAGGTCCATGTTCCTACATTCCAAGTAACCTTAACCAGTCTACCACCTCTACCGTAAAGACTTTGTCAGTCCATGAGAAGAACATCTTGCAGGTCCATGTTTCTACTTTACTTAGTAACCTTAACCAGTCTACCACCTTTACCATGAAGACTGTGCCAGTCTATGGGAGGATCATCCTGCAGGTCCAAGTTCCTACTTTACCAAGTAACCTTAACCAGTCTACCATCTCTACCGTAAAGACTTGGTCAGTCCATGAGAAGAACATCTTGCAGGTCCATGTTCCTACATTCCAAGTAACCTTAACCAGTCTTCCACCTCTACCATGAAGACTGCGCCAGTCCATGGGAGAAACATCCTGGTGGACCATTTGCCTACATTCCAAGTAACACCAGCCACAATGTCAGGTGACTATCTGTAATCGGGGACAAAGATATCGCCTTTGGTTTCTACTTCTTTCATGATCAACGGAAGACCAGGAATGTTCCTATGTTCATCCGAAAGCAGAACAAACCGGGACCGGACTGGGCCAACGAACCACTGGACATCGGATACTGGAGCACCGATCCACCAGACACAACAAGGAGGTCATTTTATGAGGAGCTTCTCACTTTTATTTAAAAGAACTTCTGAAGAGCGGGTTGCCCCCTACTGGCGCTGCACATGGTCCTCTACTCTCAATGTACACACAGTCTTAGACTATAAACAGAACATTTCGTTTGGACAAGGGACGCCCCTATTTAGTTGTTTATTCCATTAAAGTTTATGGATATATCGTTATATGTTCAATATTAAATAAAAATGTTCCCACACACAATTCCTAGTGATAATTTGACGTTCCGGATACTTTGCCTCCATGTTTTTGTAGGGTCTAAGAGATAACGGAGGGGGAGGCACATGTAGATGTCATATTGAGGGTTTTTGTAGGTTATAATAATTTACTTGCTAGGCCTTAATGTCTGGTGTAGAGCAGAACTCGTGTCCAGGATTAGAAAAACATGGCTTTCAGAAACAGCGCCACACCTGTCCATGGGTTGTATCTGGTATTACAGCTCAACCCCATTGAAATGAAAGGAGCTGATCTGCAATACCACACACAACCTGTGGATAGGGGTGGCACTGTTTCTGAAAGAAAGCCGCTATCTTGTTCTATTTCTGGCCACCCCAACAAAGAAAACCTGACCTGTCATCTTTTTACCGTCTCGAGTATGTCAGTCAGAGGCATCGGGAAGAATGAAGAAGCGTGTCAAGGGAAGAACAGCACGCCAATGACGCTTAATCACTCTATACTGATAAGTTATGGGACTTCCTAATAGACTTTATGTTCCATTATCTGATAATTTTCAAGATCTCTGTTACCTGTCAGTGAATGGGAACATTCTTGTTTACATCCAGAGTCTGAAAAACCTGTCTCGATCATGTCCAACTGAGCTAGGATACACTGTAACGAGCCATGCACCTGTGTCAATAGGACTTGATCAGGACGGGTGTTTTTCGGGGGTGATTTTCTGAATCAGATGGCATGAATTTAACTGTATACATGTATATAGATGATAATCCTTTGGACATATATCTTGGAAATCCCCTACATTCGACTTGACAGAACATCTAGCCTTTTTTGTTATGGTACATGAGTAGTTTTTTTTTTGGAAAACCACTTATTTATGTACCCTAAGGCCTCATTCACACGACCGCAGCGGTGTGCACGGCCCGTGATTGCGGCACGAACTGCCGCGGAGTATCATCTGCGGGCCGCCCGCAAATCACAGACCATGCCCACATTGATTTCAATGACCCGGTCGTGTGCATGGGCCCATAGCAATGAATGGGTCCGCAATTCATCCGCAGATTTTCAGGTGAATCGCGGACGCAAAAACGCGTTCGTGTGCATAAGGACTAATACCTGTTCCTAAAAATGCTGGGTGACAACTAGTACGGCCACCATTGCAGCTCACCACAGGGGTTGTCACCCAGATTACCTCATATGTTGAAGGGCAGGTCTGTCTAGTTATGCAGATATGGGGGGGGGGGGGGGCTTTCCGCTCTGGCTAATAGGGGGTCCTCCTAATATGTCATATAGACCATGAGATGTACTGGTGGGACAAGCCCATTAACCACTCGATGACCCCAATGTGCAAAGTCTCACCCCCCCCCCCATCCTGCAATAAACCGCAATCTAACGGCACAGTGTGAATATACCCTTAATAGGTGCAGCGACAGCATACATCGATGGTTGGGTGAGATCACCTATAGATCATTGATTAACCACACATCATTGAAGGGTTATGTGTAATTTGCAGTCAGGCCTATAGGTTATCTGCATTCGGAGCCCTCGTCTTTAACCTCACGGTGACCAGAGATTCCATTGATGTTCGATATCTGGTCACGGACCGCAGGTCTGGACATTACCTGATCCGCTGTAGATGGGAGAGTTCGCTTTTTTGGGTTCACAGTATCTGTGTTATGTCTGCAAGAGCTGGACCCCATATGCTGATCTATGTCAGAGAGCTGAGGCTCTGTTACATTGTACCCTCTGAATTGACAGAACACCGGTTTATTGATTTCCCGTTGCTTATATAGCGCCAACATGTTCCACAGCGCTGTACAGAGAGGTCGTCACTCCCATTCCATATCTCACACGACATAGCTGTAGGTTTCGAGATTATGGGGAGAACATAAAAACTCCAGGCAGAGTTCATACCCAGGGCCCCGTGCTCGAAGGAAATGGTGCCAACCACTGAGCCACCGTGCTGACCAGGGCCGGCAGACAACGCATGTACAATAGTCTGCTCGTGTTATATATCTGCGAGTATTAGGAAATTGTTTATTAATGCTATATTCTAATCTATTAACCCCTTATTACACGGATCTGGTGCCAATGGTTTCCGTTTGTCTCCGTTGTGCTCCGACTACGCTATTCATTCCGTTAAAACGACGGAACCCTTGCACAACGGAGACAAGCAAAAAACATTGGCACCAGATCCGTCACCATTGAAATCAATGGTGATGGAAACGGAAACCTATGGTTTCCGTTTGTGTCTGTCAGGGCTCCGTTCCAATGGAAAGCTCAGACGGAACATCGGAACGGAGCCCTAGCACAGATGTGAACGAAGCCTAATCGACTGACCCAGTGGGGCTATAGTCACTAGCCTGCCTATAAGGTAGCTCTGTGTGCCTATATCCACTAAATAAAAAGTTGCCATGGTCCAATGCATGTCGTATTGTGGAGCTATGATTCTAGGGGAGAATACGGAGCCTAATGGAGCCACCATATATCGATGCACGTGGGACCTAGAGGTCCGTAATACAGTCTAATACAAGGACTCCATGAGTGTCTGTGAACACGGCATTGCTAGAAGTGGCTGGCGATGGCTCGGCCAGCAAAGTATAGGCTGCTGTTTTATGGCAGACTGTGGTAGACACATACTGTCATAAAATGTCTACCGACAATCTGCGGTGAAGCTGCGGGGAGTTGGACTTCCCTGCGCAATCCCTAATCCATTACCCGCCATTCCAGCTCATAAAGGGAGTCATTTCTATATCTGAAGAATACTCAACCCACAAAAGTTGTGTCTGACTGGTGGTGGCGTCCAGGATCCTCTCCATGGATGACAGGACTATGCCTTTATTGGAGGGTTTATAACCTGGACACCCACGGGTTGGTCTGAGTTATAAGAGAATATTGTCTTGAGAGATTTGGAGATTTCGGGCTTCCCCGTTGGGTTCTTCTTATGTAACATTTCCTAAGCCACCGATTGACATTTGAGTGACTTCTTATCTCCAAATTCTTTCCCCATGAGGCTTTTTTGGATCAATATTCGTGTCATCTCTCCGAGGGGAATGCACCTCTGACTCCTCCCTGCAAATAAAGAGAAATGGACTCTGTTCTCATTGGTCAAACAACCCAACAGACGAAGATTATGAACGAGGGGACAGTGGGTGATCCCACAGGTGGACAACCATCCCGAGACAGGGGCCTGGACTTATCACTGGTGTCCATTTACTGCGGACAGAGCCAGATCATGGATTGTTGAGTTGTCTACTGGTTGCAATAAAGGTGGACGGATCTGACCATGATCTCCAGGTCCTCCCGGTGGTGGCTCCATGTCTTGTTCCTAGTTACTCTCCAGCACACGTGGGTCATCTCAGAGGAGACGTTTCCAACTAATGGTGAGTCTTGGGCTTCTGCTGTGGCACAGTTTATGGTGGTAAGCTCATGACGTGTTATCCATAGGACTGTAGGTAAACCTGCTCCATCGTCGTAGCTGTGTGAGCAGTCACAATGCTCTAACATTAGAGTTAAATCACCTATTGAGCTGTGCTACATTTGTTCCTTGGTTCCAACTGGTTGATCTATCGTCAAATAATCCCCCACCCCGCCACGTCTATTTTATTCTGTGGATTATATTTTATCTTGTGGTTTCTCTATGTTGTTTGGCCAGTTAGAAGAACTGGATTTTATCTCAATCACACATTGTGGTGCAGCCGGTTGTGGGATTCTGGCTTTTTTGTGACGCTCCACATACGACCCCCAACTGTTACCTATAGATGTTAGTGGTTCCCCGTGTGATACAAGGACATATGGTTGCGTTCTTAATGAGGAAAACCCAAGTTATAGGTCATGTGGTTGGAAAAAAAGAGCAGCAGGAGCTCAAAAGAGCGCAGTAAATGTGCCATATGCCTAGACTGTACCAACAAAACCTGCAATGCATAATCATTAACATAAAGAAACGGTTAACTCAGACTCCTTGTTTTTGGTTTATATGGCCATACCCCATTTTAAAAAACATATAGAAACAGTATACACAAATATAATCTATACTGTGTATACTGTATATAGGATATAATTCAGTATTAGTACATTATTAATGTAATGTATGTACACAGTGACTCCACGAGCAGAATAGTGAGTGCAGCTCTGGAGTATAATACAGGATGTAACGCAGGATCAGTACATGATAAGTAATGTAATGTATGTACACAGTGACTCCACCAGCAGAATAGTGAGTGCAGCTCAGAAGTATAATACAGGATATAACTCAGGATCAGTACAGGATAAGTAATGTAATGTATGTACACAGTGACTCCACCAGCAGAATAGTGAGTGCAGCTCTGGAGTATAATACAGGATGTAACTCAGGATCAGTACAGGATAAGTAATGTAATGTATGTACACAGTGACTCCACCAGCAGACTAGTGAGTGCAGCTCTGGAGTATAATACAGGATGTAACTCAGGATCAGTACAGGATAAGTAATGTAATGTATGTACACAGTGACTCCACCAGCAGAATAGTGAGTGCAGCTCTGGAGTATAATACAGGATATAACTCCAGGATCAGTACAGGATAAGTAATGTAATGTATGTACACAGTGACTCCACCAGCAGAATAGTGAGTGCAGCACTGGAGTATAATACAGGATGTAACTCAGGATCAGTACAGGATAAGTAATGTAATGTTTGTACACAGTGACTCCACCAGCAGAATAGTGAGTGCAGCTCTGGAGTATAATACAGGATATAACTCAGGATCAGTACAGGATAAGTAATGTAATGTATGTACACAGTGACTCCACCAGCAGAATAGTGAGTGCAGCTCTGGAGTATAATACAGGATATAACTCAGGATCAGTACAGGATAAGTAATGTATGTACACAGTGACTCCACCAGCAGAATAGTGAGTGCAGCTCTGGAGTATAATACAGGATGTAACACAGGATCAGTACAGGATAAGTAATGTAATGTATGTACACAGTGACTCCACCAGCAGAATAGTGAGTGCAGCTCTGGAGTATAATACGGGATATAACTCAGGATCAGTACAGGATAAGTAATGTAATGTATGTACACAGTGACTCCACCAGCAGAATAGTGAGTGCTGCTCTGGAGTATAATACAGGATGTAACTCAGGATCAGTACAGGATAAGTAATGTAATGTATGTACACAGTGACTCCACCAGCAGAATAGTGAGTGCAGCTCTGGAGTATAATACAGGATATAACTCCAGGATCAGTACAGGATAAGTAATGTAATGTATGTACACAGTGACTCCACCAGCAGAATAGTGAGTGCTGCTCTGGAGTATAATACAAGATGTAACTCAGGATCAGTACAGGATAAGTAATGTAATGTATGTACACAGTGACTCCACCAGCAGAATAGTGAGTGCAGCTCTGGAGTATAATACAGGATATGTAATGTATGTACACAGTGACTCCGTTGTTTATGTAGAGTCATTCTCTATGTAAACTGTAACATGGTGATCAGAGGTGAATGTATTCTGGGTCGCTGGGGCTAGAAGGCAAAAATCAATGTGCAATAAAGGTTACGTGACATCACACAACAAAAGGCACATGTATAATTTAGATGATTTTTTTTTATCACCTTATTCACTGTCTAGACCGGCGGTGTGTAACCTGTAAATCTCCAACTGCTGGGAAACCACAAGAAACTACGTGTATTTATCTGCAGTGTTTGATATGTTTTTGTTTGGCGCAATAGTTTCGGCCAAATACTATTTCACCCTAGGAGGAGGAAGTGACGATATTTATCAACAATACGATTTTTGTCAGCTTTTGTATGAAATGTAAATGCATCTGGTTGGGATATGACACAGTCTCACGTCCAAGTGTCCTTATTGTCAAAGCCTTGTGTCCGACTTGGCTTAAATGGGTCCTATAATAAGTCCCTCTATTGTACATTACATAATCTTCATATCTTCCATCCATGCTGAAATATGATCAACTGAATTTACAGGCCCCAAGCCTGAGGCTGCACTACTGAAAGAACCACAATTAGCGCCACGTGCAACCAATGACGGCATAAAGCCGGTGTCTCAGCTTAGCAGATCTTGTGTGGTGGTCTTCACTACAGTAGGGTCACCTCTATGTCCACTCAGATCGCAGGACCTTATTCCACCACTAGATAAAATCTGACCCAAATAAAAGGAAAAGTTTTGCTTTGGTTGTGCCCTACATACTGTAAATTTTTACCTTCAGGTGGGGGGCAAAGAGCATATATATACAACTAGAGCATGAGGGTCTGTCTACGGATCCAAACTTCTGTGTGGGGGAACGGGAAGAGATGACCAGTCTTACCACCAAAATATATATATACATTTAAGAAAAATCGGATTAATAACGCAGGTTGAGATGGGGAATAGTGTAGCCTGACTACTGAGAAGCTGCCGTTCCCCATATTATGTGTGTCCGGTTGCTAGGGGCTCACTGTCTAACAAGCTTCCTAGCAACTAGTCTGTCCTCAAGGTAAAGCTGACGACAGGGGGGCAGGGAGGCAGTGCTGAAACCTTAGGCCTAGTTCATACAGAGTTATTTGCCGGCAGAAAATTTATGCCCCAAAATTCCTTCAGGAGTTTTGCGGCAGATTTTGACCTGCCTGCGCTTTTTCGCTGCAATTTTCGCATTGTTTTTCGCAGCGTTTTTCGCCCGCAGCCATTAAAGCAAGGACAAGAAACGTTGCAAAAAACGCTCAGAAACTAGCGCCGCAGGTCTTATTTGCTTCTCATTGATTTCCATGGGAGGTCGGAGGCAGAACCGTGGCAACACAGGACATGCCGCTTTTTTTTACCGCAAGCGTCTAACAGCCGCCCGGGGAAAAAAAAAACCTCTGCCTCTCATTAAAATCAATGGGAGGTGATTTTGGCTGTTTTTTGGCGCTGACTCCGCATCAAAATCAGCGCCAGAAAACTCTATGTGAACTGGTCCTTACTCGTCTCTATTTCTTACTGTCCTATTATCAGATTTTAGTGAAGAACGGCTTTACGTGCAGCACGTGTGGGGACATCTTCATCATTTATGTGTTTCCATACTACAGGGCCAGACCTGGTCTACATCACCAGCAATGAAACAACCGGACACCCCGATATTACTCTAGAGACATACAGGGGTAATGTTACTACAAGACCAGACCAGGTCTACATCACCAGCGAAGAAACAACCAGACACCCCAATATTACTCTAGAAACATACAGGGGTAATGTTACTACAGGGCCAGACCTGGTCTACATCACCAGCGAAGAGACAACCAGACACCCCAATATTACTCTAGAAACATACAGGGGTAATGTTACTCCAAGATCAGACCATGTCTACATCACCAGCGAAGAAACAACCGGACACCCCAATATTACTCTAGAAACATACAGGGGTAATGTTACTACAGGACCAGACCAGGTCTACATCACCAGCGAAGAAACAACCGGACACCCCAATATTACTCTAGAGACATACAGGGGTAATGTTACTACAAGATCAGACCAGGTCTACATCACCAGCGAAGAGACAACCAGACACCCCAATATTACTCTAGAAACATACAGGGGTAATGTTACTACAAGATCAGACCATGTCTACATCACCAGCGAAGAAACAACCGGACACCCCAATATTACTCTAGAAACATACAGGGGTAATGTTACTACAAGATCAGACCAGGTCTACATCACCAGCGAAGAAACAACCGGACACCCCAATATTACTCTAGAAACATACAGGGGTAATGTTACTACAGGACCAGACCAGGTCTACATCACCAGCGAAGAAACAACCGGACACCCCAATATTACTCTAGAAACATACAGGGGTAATGTTACTACAAGATCAGACCAGGTCTACATCACCAGCGAAGAAACAACCGGACACCCCAATATTACTCTAGAAACATACAGGGGTAATGTTACTACAGGACCAGACCAGGTCTACATCACCAGCGAAGAAACAACCAGACACCCCAATATTACTCTAGAAACATACAGGGGTAATGTTACTACAGGACCAGACCAGGTCTATGTCACCAGCGAAGAAACAACCAGACACCCCAATACTACACAAGAGACATACAGGGGTAATGATACTACAGGACCAGACCTGGTCTACATCACCAGCGAAGAAACAACCAGACACCCCGATATTAATCTGGAGACATACAGGGGTAATGTTACTACAGGACCAGACCAGGTCTACATCACCAGCGAAGAAACCGGACACCCCAATATTACTCTAGAGACATACAGGGGTAATGTTACTACAGGACCAGACCAGGACTATGTCACCAGCGAAGAAACAACCAGACACCCCAATACTACACAAGAGACATACAGGGGTAATGTTACTACAGGACCAGACCTGGTCTACATCACCAGCGAAGAAACAACCAGACACCCCGATATTACTCTAGAGACATACAGGGGTAATGATACTACAGGACCAAACTTCACCTATATCTTTGAGGAGACATCCGGAACACCCAACACTACTCTAGAGACATACCGGGGTAATGTAACTGCAGACGTAGACCTGACCTACATTAGTGAAGAAACACCCGGCACCGCCAGCACTATTCTAGAGGCATACCCAAGTAATGTTACTTCAGGTTTACAATTGAGCTACATCAAAGAGGAAACAGTCGGAACACCCAACACTACTTTGGAGGTATTCCAAAGTAATGTTACTACAGGCCCAGGCCTGGCCCCCGTCAGTGAGGAAACCACCGACACTACTCTACAGATGGACAGCATTTCTTATCCCGGTATGTGTTCTACAATGGGTGGGGTGGGGGGAGAGGGTCATTGGGGTAACTGCAATAAGAATTTACCAAAAGTTGTGGGCTATTGAGAACCAGATAAATACTAACCATTATAATTATATTCAATACAATTCTGGACCTCGGGACCACCAACAATATCTGAGTCAGACAGAATGTCTTATCCCAATACACCAACTCTCTACATACGAGTCATAGTGGAAAATGCAAAAATATATATTTATTTTTTTTACTGCGTTTACTATGCGGGTTAAATAACTATATTTTAGAATAGTTCGGACTTTTACGAATGTGGCGATACCAATTTTGTTTAATTTTTACTTTACTTTATGAGAAAAATGGGAGGTTTTTTGAATATTTTTTAAAATCAATTTTTTGTACATGACTAAAAACGTACTTGTGTTCATCATCACATGACCATGTAACGAGCCCTGCACCTGTGTGTCCATCACATGACCATGTAACGAGCCCTGCACCTGTGTGTCCATCACATGACCATGTAACGAGCCCTGCACCTGTGTGTCCATCACATGACTATATAACGAGCCCTGCACCTGGGTGTCCATCACATGACCTTATAACGAGCCCTGCACCTGTGTGTCCATCACATGACCATGGACAGGATTTTATCCACGGGAAGTAAACAATGAATCTTCAAAACTGTGAGGAATTAATATTGGAAAATTGTATAACTTTCATTTATACAGAAAAGAACATTACATTTCTGAAACTGGACAAACTCTTTATTACTGACACTATAGAGAGTGTGTACTAGATAATTACTGACACTATAGAGAGTGTGTACTAGATAATTACTGACACTATAGAGAGTGTGTACTAGATTATTACTGACACTATACTAGATTATTACTGACACTACAGAGAGTGTGTACTAGATTATTACTGACACTATAGAGAGTGTGTACTAGATTATTACTGACACTATAGAGAGTGTGTACTAGATAATTACTGACACTATAGAGTGTGTACTAGATTATTACTGACACTATAGAGAACGTGTACTAGATTATTACTGACACTATAGAGAGCGTGTACTAGATAATTACTGACACTATAGAGTGTGTACTAGATTATTACTGACACTATAGAGTGTGTACTAGATTATTACTGACACTATAGAGAGTGTGTACTAGATAATTACTGACACTATAGAGAGCGTGTACTAGATTATTACTGACATTATAGAGAGTGTGTACTAGATAATTACTGACACTATAGAGAGCGTGTACTAGATTATTACTGACATTATAGAGAGTATGTACTAGATTATTACTGACACTATAGAGAGTGTGTACTAGATAATTACTGACACTATAGAGAGTGTACTAGATTATTACTGACACTATAGAGAGCGTGTACTAGATTATTACTGACACTATAGAGAGAGTGTACTAGATTATTACTGACATTATAGAGTGTGTACTAGATTATTACTGACATTATAGAGAGTGTGTACTAGATAATTACTGACACTATAGAGAGAGTGTACTAGATTATTACTGACATTATAGAGTGTGTACTAGATTATTACTGACATTATAGAGAGTATGTACTAGATAATTACTGACACTATAGAGAGTGTGTACTAGATTATTACTGACACTATAGAGAGTGTGTACTAGATTATTACTGACACTATAGAGAGAGTGTACTAGATTATTACTGACATTATAGAGTGTGTACTAGATTATTACTGACATTATAGAGAGTGTGTACTAGATTATTACTGACACTATAGAGAGTGTGTACTAGATTATTACTGACACTATAGAGTGTGTACTAGATTATTACTGACACTATAGAGAGCGTGTACTAGATTATTACTGACACTATAGAGAGCGTGTACTAGATTATTACTGACATTATAGAGAGTATGTACTAGATTATTACTGACACTACAGAGAGTGTGTACTAGATAATTACTGACACTATAGAGAGTGTACTAGATTATTACTGACACTATAGAGAGTGTGTACTAGATTATTACTGACACTATAGAGTGTGTACTAGATAATTACTGACACTACAGAGAGTGTGTACTAGATTATTACTGACACTATAGAGAGTGTGTACTAGATAATTACTGACACTATAGAGAGTGTACTAGATTATTACTGACACTATAGAGAGTGTGTACTAGATTATTACTGACATTATAGAGAGTGTGTACTAGATAATTACTGACACTATAGAGAGCGTTACTAGATTATTACTGACATTATAGAGAGTGTGTACTAGATTATTACTGACACTATAGAGAGCGTGTACTAGATAATTACTGACACTATAGATAGTGTACTAGATTATTACTGACACTATAGAGAGTGTGTACTAGATTATTACTGACACTATAGAGAGTGTGTACTAGATAATTACTGACACTATAGAGAGTGTACTAGATTATTACTGACACTATAGAGAGTGTGTACTAGATTATTACTGACACTATAGAGAGTGTGTACTAGATTATTACTGACACTATAGAGAGTGTGTACTAGATAATTACTGACACTATAGATAGTGTACTAGATTATTACTGACACTATAGAGAGTGTGTACTAGATTATTACTGACACTATAGAGAGTGTGTACTAGATTATTACTGACACTATAGAGAGCGTGTGCTAGATAATTACTGACACTATAGAGAGTACTAGATTATTACTGACACTACTGAGAGTGTGTACTAGATTATTACTGACACTATAGAGAGTGTGTACTAGATAATTACTGACACTATAGAGAGTATGTACTAGATAATTACTGACACTATAGAGAGTGTGTACTAGATTATTACTGACACTATAGAGAGTGTGTACTAGATAATTACTGACACTATAGAGAGCATGTACTAGATAATTACTGACACTACAGAGAACGCGTACTAGATTATTACTGACACTACAGAGAGTGTGTACTAGATTATTACTGACACTATAGAGTGTGTACTAGATTATTATTGACACTACAGAGAGTGTGTACTAGATTATTACTGACATTATAGAGAGTGTGTACTAGATTATTACTGACACTACAGAGAGTGTGTACTAGATAATTACTGACACTATAGAGAGCATGTACTAGATAATTACTGACACTACAGAGAACGCGTACTAGATTATTACTGACACTACAGAGAGTGTGTACTAGATTATTACTGACATTATAGAGAGTGTGTACTAGATTATTACTGACACTACAGAGAGTGTGTACTAGATAATTACTGACACTATAGAGAGCATGTACTAGATAATTACTGACACTACAGAGAACGCGTACTAGATTATTACTGACACTACAGAGAGTGTTTACTAGATTATTACTGACACTATAGAGTGTGTGTACTAGATTATTATTGACACTACAGAGAGTGTGTACTAGATTATTACTGACATTATAGAGAGTGTGTACTAGATTATTACTGACACTACAGAGAGTGTGTACTAGATTATTACTGACACTATAGAGTGTGTGTACTAGATTATTACTGACACTATAGAGAGTGTGTACTAGATAATTACTGACACTACAGAGAGTGTTTACTAGATTATTACTGACACTATAGAGAGTGTGTACTAAATAATTACTGACACTACAGAGAGTGTGTACTAGATTATTACTGACACTATAGAGAGCGTGTACTAAATTATTACTGACACTATAGAGAGTGTGTACTAGATTATTACTGACACTATAGAGAGCGTGTACTAGATTATTACTGACATTATAGAGAGTGTGTACTAGATAATTACTGACACTATAGAGAGCGTACTAGATTATTACTGACACTATAGAGAGTGTGTACTAGATTATTACTGACACTATAGAGAGTGTGTACTAGATTATTACTGACACTATAGAGAGTGTGTACTAGATAATTACTGACACTATAGAGAGTGTACTAGATTATTACTGACACTACTGAGAGCGTGTACTAGATTATTACTGACACTATAGAGAGTGTGTACTAGATAATTACTGACACTATAGAGAGTATGTACTAGATAATTACTGACACTATAGAGAGTGTGTACTAGATTATTACTGACACTATAGAGAGTGTGTACTAGATAATTACCGACACTATAGAGAGCGTGTACTAGATAATTACTGACACTACAGAGAACGCGTACTAGATTATTACTGACACTACAGAGAGTGTGTACTAGATTATTACTGACACTATAGAGAGTGTGTACTAGATTATTACTGACACTATAGAGAGTGTGTACTAGATTATTACTGACACAATAGAGTGTGTACTAGATTATTACTGACACTATAGAGAGTGTGTACTAGATAATTATTGACACTACAGAGAGTGTGTACTAGATTATTACTGACATTATAGAGAGTGTGTACTAGATAATTACTGACACTACAGAGAACGCGTACTAGATTATTACTGACACTACAGAGAGTGTGTACTAGATTATTACTGACACTATAGAGTGTGTGTACTAGATTATTACTGACACTATAGAGAGTGTGTACTAGATTATTACTGACACTATAGAGTGTGTACTAGATTATTACTGACACTATAGAAAGTGTGTACTAGATAATTACTGACACTACAGAGAATGTTTACTAGATTATTACTGACACTATAGAGAGTGTGTACTAGATAATTACTGACACTATAGAGAGTGTGTACTAGATTATTACTGACACTATAGAGAGTGTGTACTAGATTATTACTGACACTATAGAGAGTGTGCACTAGATAATTACTGACACTACAGAGAGTGTTTACTAGATTATTACTGACACTATAGAGAGTGTGTACTAAATAATTACTGACACTACAGAGAGTGTGTACTAGATTATTACTGACACTATAGAGAGTGTACTAGATTATTACTGACACTTTAGAGATCGTGTACTAGATTATTACTGACACTATAGAGAGTGTGTACTAGATAATTACTGACACTATAGAGAGTGTGTACTAGATAATTACTGACACTATAGAGAGTGTGTACTAGATAATTACTGACACTACAGAGAGTGTGTACTAGATTATTACTGACACTATAGAGAGCGTGTACTAGATTATTACTGACACTATAGAGAGTGTGTACTAGATAATTGCTGACACTATGGAGAGTGTGTACTAGATTATTACTGACACTATAGAGAGTGTACTAGATTATTACTGACACTATAGAGAGTGTGTACTAGATAATTACTGACACTATAGAGTGTACTAGATTATTACTGACACTATAGAGAGTGTGTACTAGATAATTACTGACACTATAGAGAGTGTGTACTAGATAATTACTGACACTATAGAGAGTGTGTACTAGATTATTACTGACATTATAGAGAGTGTGTACTAGATTATTACTGACACTATAGAGAGTGTGTACTAGATTATTACTGACACTATAGAGAGTGTACTAGATTATTACTGACACTATAGAGAGTGTGTACTAGATAATTACTGACACTATAGAGAGCGTGTACTAGATTATTACTGACACTATAGAGTGTGTACTAGATAATTACTGACACTATAGAGAGTGTGTACTAGATAATTACTGACACTATAGAGAGTGTGTACTAGATAATTACTGACACTATAGAGAGTGTGTACTAGATAATTACTGACACTATAGAGAGTGTGTACTAGATTATTACTGACATAGAGAGTGTGTACTAGATTATTACTGACACTATAGAGAGTGTGTACTAGATTATTACAGACACTACAGAGAGTGTGTACTAGATTATTACTGACACTATAGAGAGTGTACTAGATAATTATTGACACTATAGAGAGCGTGTACTACATTATTACTGACACTACAGAGAGTGTGTACTAGATTATTACTGACACTATAGAGAGCGTGTATTAGATTATTACTGACACTATAGAGAGTGTACTAGATAATTACTGACACTATAGAGAGTGTGTACTAGATAATTACTGACACTATAGAGAGCATGTACTAGATTATTACTGACACTATAGAGTGTGTACTAGATAATTACTGACACTATAGAGAGTGTGTACTAGATAATTACTGACACTATAGAGTGTGTACTAGATAATTACTGACACTATAGAGAGTGTGTACTAGATTATTACTGACACTACAGAGAACGCGTACTAGATTATTACTGACACTACAGAGAGTGTGTACTAGATTATTACTGACACTATAGAGTGTGTGTACTAGATTATTACTGACACTATAGAGAGTGTGTACTAGATTATTACTGACACTATAGAGTGTGTACTAGATTATTACTGACACTATAGAAAGTGTGTAGTAGATAATTACTGACACTACAGAGAATGTTTACTAGATTATTACTGACACTATAGAGAGTGTGTACTAGATAATTACTGACACTATAGAGAGTGTGTACTAGATTATTACTGACACTATAGAGAGTGTGTACTAGATTATTACTGACACTATAGAGAGTGTGCACTAGATAATTACTGACACTACAGAGAGTGTTTACTAGATTATTACTGACACTATAGAGAGTGTGTACTAAATAATTACTGACACTACAGAGAGTGTGTACTAGATTATTACTGACACTATAGAGAGTGTACTAGATTATTACTGACACTTTAGAGATCGTGTACTAGATTATTACTGACACTATAGAGAGTGTGTACTAGATAATTACTGACACTATAGAGAGTGTGTACTAGATAATTACTGACACTATAGAGAGTGTGTACTAGATAATTACTGACACTACAGAGAGTGTGTACTAGATTATTACTGACACTATAGAGAGCGTGTACTAGATTATTACTGACACTATAGAGAGTGTGTACTAGATAATTGCTGACACTATGGAGAGTGTGTACTAGATTATTACTGACACTATAGAGAGTGTACTAGATTATTACTGACACTATAGAGAGTGTGTACTAGATAATTACTGACACTATAGAGTGTACTAGATTATTACTGACACTATAGAGAGTGTGTACTAGATAATTACTGACACTATAGAGAGTGTGTACTAGATAATTACTGACACTATAGAGAGTGTGTACTAGATTATTACTGACATTATAGAGAGTGTGTACTAGATTATTACTGACACTATAGAGAGTGTGTACTAGATTATTACTGACACTATAGAGAGTGTACTAGATTATTACTGACACTATAGAGAGTGTGTACTAGATAATTACTGACACTATAGAGAGCGTGTACTAGATTATTACTGACACTATAGAGTGTGTACTAGATAATTACTGACACTATAGAGAGTGTGTACTAGATAATTACTGACACTATAGAGAGTGTGTACTAGATAATTACTGACACTATAGAGAGTGTGTACTAGATAATTACTGACACTATAGAGAGTGTGTACTAGATTATTACTGACATAGAGAGTGTGTACTAGATTATTACTGACACTATAGAGAGTGTGTACTAGATTATTACAGACACTACAGAGAGTGTGTACTAGATTATTACTGACACTATAGAGAGTGTACTAGATAATTATTGACACTATAGAGAGCGTGTACTACATTATTACTGACACTACAGAGAGTGTGTACTAGATTATTACTGACACTATAGAGAGCGTGTATTAGATTATTACTGACACTATAGAGAGTGTACTAGATAATTACTGACACTATAGAGAGTGTGTACTAGATAATTACTGACACTATAGAGAGCATGTACTAGATTATTACTGACACTATAGAGTGTGTACTAGATAATTACTGACACTATAGAGAGTGTGTACTAGATAATTACTGACACTATAGAGTGTGTACTAGATAATTACTGACACTATAGAGAGTGTGTACTAGATTATTACTAACATTATAGAGAGTGTACTAGATTATTACTGACACTATAGAGTGTGTACTAGATTATTACTGACACTATGGAGAGTGTGTACTAGATTATTACTGACACTATAGAGAGTGTACTAGATTATTACTGACACTATAGAGAGTGTACTAGATTATTACTGACATTATAGAGAGTGTGTACTAGATTATTACTGACACTATAGAGAGTGTACTAGATTATTACTGACACTATAGAGAGCGTGTACTAGATAATTACTGACACTACAGAGAGTGTGTACTAGATTATTACTGACACTATAGAGAGTGTGTACTAGATTATTACTGACACTATAGAGAGTGTGTACTAGATAATTACTGACACTATAGAGAGTGTACTAGATTATTACTGACACTACTGAGAGTGTGTACTAGATAATTACTGACACTACAGAGAGCGTGTACTAGATTATTACTGACACTATAGAGAGTGTACTAGATTATTACTGACACTATAGAGAGTGTGTACTAGATAATTACTGACACTATAGAGAGTATGTACTAGATAATTACTGACACTATAGAGAGTGTGTACTAGATTATTACTGACACTATAGAGAGTGTGTACTAGATAATTACCGACACTATAGAGAGCGTGTACTAGATAATTACTGACACTACAGAGAACGCGTACTAGATTATTACTGACACTACAGAGAGTGTGTACTAGATTATTACTGACACTATAGAGAGTGTGTACTAGATTATTACTGACACTATAGAGAGCGTGTACTAGATTATTACTGACACTATAGAGTGTGTACTAGATAATTACTGACACTATAGAGAGTGTGTACTAGATAATTACTGACACTATAGAGTGTGTACTAGATAAATACTGACACTACAGAGAGTGTGTACTAGATTATTACTGACACTATAGAGAGCGTGTACTAGATTATTACTGACACTATAGAGAGTGTGTACTAGATAATTGCTGACACTATGGAGAGTGTGTACTAGATTATTACTGACACTATAGAGAGTGTGTACTAGATTATTACTGACACTATAGCGTGTGTACTAGATTATTACTGACACTGTAGAGAGTGTGTACTAGATAATTATTGACACTACAGAGAGTGTGTACTAGATTATTACTGACATTATAGAGAGTGTGTATTAGATAATTACTGACACTACAGAGAACGCGTACTAGATTATTACTGACACTACAGAGAGTGTGTACTAGATTATTACTGACACTATAGAGTGTGTGTACTAGATTATTACTGAAACTATAGAGAGTGTGTACTAGATTATTACTGACATTATAGAGAGTGTGTACTAGATTATTACTGACATTATAGAGAGTGTGTACTAGATTATTACTGACACTATAGAGAGTGTACTATATTATTACTGACACTATAGAGAGCGTGTACTAGATTATTACTGACACTATAGAGTGTGTACTAGATAATTACGGACACTATAGAGAGTGTGTACTAGATAATTACTGACACTATAGAGTGTGTACTAGATAAATACTGACACTATAGAGAGCGTGTACTAGATAATTACTGACACTATAGAGAGTGTGTACTAGATTATTACTGACATTATAGAGAGTGTACTAGATTATTACTGACACTATAGAGTGTGTACTAGATTATTACTGACATTATAGAGAGTGTGTACTAGATTATTACTGACACTATAGAGAGTGTACTATATTATTACTGACACTATAGAGAGTGTGTACTAGATTATTACTGACACTATAGAGTGTGTACTAGATAATTACTGACACTATAGAGAGTGTGTACTAGATAATTACTGACACTATAGAGAGTGTGTACTAGATAATTACTGACACTATAGAGAGTGTGTACTAGATAATTACTGACACTATAGAGAGTGTGTACTAGATTATTACTGACAGAGAGTGTGTACTAGATTATTACTGACACTATAGAGAGTGTGTACTAGATTATTACTGACACTACAGAGAGTGTGTACTAGATTATTACTGACACTATAGAGTGTACTAGATTATTACTGACACTATAGAGTGTGTACTAGATTATTATTGACACTATAGAGAGTGTGTACTAGATAATTACTGACACTATAGAGAGCGTGTACTACATTATTACTGACACTACAGAGAGTGTGAACTAGATTTTTACTGACACTATAGAGAGCGTGTACTAGATTATTACTGACACTACAGAGAGTGTGTACTAGATTATTACTGACACTATAGAGAGCGTGTACTAGATTATTACTGACACTATAGAGAGCGTGTACTACATTATTACTGACACTACAGAGAGTGTGTACTAGATTATTACTGACACTATAGAGAGCGTGTACTAGATTATTACAGACGCTATAGAGAGTGTACTAGATAATTACTGACACTATAGAGAGTGTACTAGATTATTACTGACACTATAGAGAGTGTACTAGATAATTATTGACACTATAGAGAGCGTGTACTACATTATTACTGACACTACAGAGAGTGTGTACTAGATTATTACTGACACTATAGAGAGCGTGTATTAGATTATTACTGACACTATAGAGAGAGTGTACTAGATAATTACTGACACTATAGAGAGTGTGTACTAGATTATTACTGACACTATAGAGAGAGTGTACTAGATAATTACTGACACTATAGAGAGTGTGTACTAGATAATTACTGACACTATAGAGAGCATGTACTAGATTATTACTGACACTATAGAGTGTGTACTAGATAATTACTGACACTATAGAGAGTGTGTACTAGATAATTACTGACACTATAGAGTGTGTACTAGATAATTACTGACACTATAGAGAGTGTGTACTAGATTATTACTGACATTATAGAGAGTGTACTAGATTATTACTGACACTATAGAGTGTGTACTAGATTATTACTGACACTAGAGAGTGTGTACTAGATTATTACTGACACTATAGAGTGTACTAGATTATTACTGACACTATAGAGAGCGTGTACTAGATAATTACTGACACTACAGAGAGTGTGTACTAGATTATTACTGACACTATAGAGAGTGTGTACTAGATTATCACTGACTCTATAGAGAGAGTGTACTAGATTATTACTGACACTATAGAGAGCGTGTACTAGATTATTACTGACACTATAGAGAGCGTGTACTAGATTATTACTGACACTATAGAGAGCGTGTACTAGATTATTACTGACACTATAGAGAGTGTGTACTAGATTATTACTGACACTATAGAGAGTGTGTACTAGATAATTACTGACACTATAGAGAGTGTGTACTAGATAATTACTGACACTACAGAGAGTGTGTACTAGATAATTACTGACACTATAGATAGTGTGTACTAGATAATTACTGACACTATAGAGAGCATGTACTAGATAATTACTGACACTATAGAGAGCGTGTACTAGATTATTACTGACACTATAGAGAGTGTGTACTAGATAATTACTGACACTATAGGAGTGTGTACTAGATAATTACTGACACTACAGAGAGTGTTTTCTAGATTATTACTGACACTATAGAGAGCGTGTACTAGATTATTACTGACACTATAGAGTGTGTACTAGATAATTACTGACACTATAGAGAGTGTGTACTAGATAATTACTGACACTATAGAGTGTGTACTAGATAATTACTGACACTATAGAGAGTGTGTACTAGATTATTACTGACATTATAGAGAGTGTACTAGATTATTACTGACACTATAGAGTGTGTACTAGATTATTACTGACACTAGAGAGTGTGTACTAGATTATTACTGACACTATAGAGTGTACTAGATTATTACTGACACTATAGAGAGCGTGTACTAGATAATTACTGACACTACAGAGAGTGTGTACTAGATTATTACTGACACTATAGAGAGTGTGTACTAGATTATCACTGACTCTATAGAGAGAGTGTACTAGATTATTACTGACACTATAGAGAGCGTGTACTAGATTATTACTGACACTATAGAGAGCGTGTACTAGATTATTACTGACACTATAGAGAGTGTGTACTAGATTATTACTGACACTATAGAGAGTGTGTACTAGATAATTACTGACACTATAGAGAGTGTGTACTAGATAATTACTGACACTACAGAGAGTGTGTACTAGATAATTACTGACACTATAGATAGTGTGTACTAGATAATTACTGACACTATAGAGAGCATGTACTAGATAATTACTGACACTATAGAGAGCGTGTACTAGATTATTACTGACACTATAGAGAGTGTGTACTAGATAATTACTGACACTATAGGAGTGTGTACTAGATAATTACTGACACTACAGAGAGTGTTTTCTAGATTATTACTGACACTATAGAGAGCGTGTACTAGATTATTACTGACACTATAAAGAGCGTGTACTAGATTATTACTGACACTATAGAGAGTGTGTACTAGATTATTACTGACACTATAGAGAGTGTGTACTAGATAATTACTGACACTATAGAGAGTGTGTACTAGATAATTACTGACACTACAGAGAGTGTGTACTAGATAATTACTGACACTATAGATAGTGTGTACTAGATAATTACTGACACTATAGAGAGCATGTACTAGATAATTACTGACACTATAGAGAGCGTGTACTAGATTATTACTGACACTATAGAGAGTGTGTACTAGATAATTACTGACACTATAGGAGTGTGTACTAGATAATTACTGACACTACAGAGAGTGTTTTCTAGATTATTACTGACACTATAGAGTGTTTTCTAGATTATTACTGACACTATAGAGAGCGTGTACTAGATTATTACTGACATTATAGAGAGCGTGTACTAGATTATTACTGACATTATAGAGAGTGTGTACTAGATTATTACTGACACTATAGAGAGTGTGTACTAGATTATTACTGACACTATAGAGAGTGTGTACTAGATAATTACTGACACTACAGAGAGTGTGTACTAGATTATTACTGACACTATAGAGAGTGTGTACTAGATTATTACTGACACTATAGAGAGTGTGTACTAGATAATTACTGACACTATAGAGAGCATGTACTAGATTATTACTGACACTATAGAGAGTGTGTACTAGATTATTACTTACACTATAGAGAGTGTGTACTAGATTATTACTGACACTATAGAGAGTGTGTACTAAATTATTACTGACACTATAGAGTGTGTACTAGATAATTACTGACACTATAGAGAACGTGTACTAGATTATTACTGACACTATAGAGAACGTGTAATAGATTATTACTGACACTATAGAGAGCGTGTACTAGATAATTACTGACTAAAGAGAGTGTACTAGATTATTACTGACACTATAGAGATTGTGTACTAGATTATTACTGACACTATAGAGTGTGTACTAGATAATTACTGACACTATAGAGAGTGTGTACTAGATAATTACTGACACTACAGAGTGTTTACTAGATTATTACTGACACTATAGAGAGCGTGTACTATATTATTACTGACACTATAGAGAGTGTGTACTAGATTATTACTGACACTATAGAAAGTGTATACTAGATTATTACTGACACTATAGAGAGCGTGTACTATATTATTACTGACACTATAGAGAGTGTGTACTAGATTATTACTTACACTATAGAGAGTGTGTAATAGATTATTACTGACACTATAGAGAGTGTGTACTAGATTATTACTGACACTATAGAGTGTGTACTAGATAATTACTGACACTATAGAGAACGTGTACTAGATTATTACTGACACTATAGAGAACGTGTACTAGATTATTACTGACACTATAGAGAGCGTGTACTAGATAATTACTGACTAAAGAGAGTGTACTAGATTATTACTGACACTATAGAGATTGTGTACTAGATTATTACTGACACTATAGAGTGTGTACTAGATAATTACTGACACTATAGAGAGTGTGTACTAGATAATTACTGACACTACAGAGTGTTTACTAGATTATTACTGACACTATAGAGTGTGTACTAGATTATTACTGACACTATAGAAAGTGTATACTAGATTATTACTGACACTATAGAGAGCGTGTACTATATTATTACTGACACTATAGAGAGTGTGTACTAGATTATTAGTGACACTACAGAGAGCGTGTACTAGATTATTACTGACACTATAGAGAGCGTGTACTACATTATTACTGACACTATAGAGAGCGTGTACTAGATAATTACTGACACTATAGAGAGCGTGTACTACATTATTACTGACACTATAGAGAGCGTGTACTAGATAATTACTGACTACAGAGAGTGTACTAGATTATTACTGATACTATAGAGATTGTGTACTAGATTATTACTGACACTATAGAGAGTGTGTACTAGATAATTACTGACACTATAGAGAGTGTGTACTAGATAATTACTGACACTACAGAGAGTGTGTACTAGATTATTACTGACACTACAGAGAGTGTGTACTAGATTATTACTGACACTATAGAGAGTGTGTACTAGATTATTACTGACACTATAGATTGTGTACTAGATTATTACTGACACTATAGAGTGTGTACTAGATTATTACTGAGACTATAGAAAGTGTATACTAGATTATTACTGACACTACAGAGAGTGTGTACTAGATTATTACTGACACTATAGAGAGCGTGTACTAGATTATTACAGACACTATAGAGTGTGTACTAGATAATTACTGACACTATAGAGAGTGTGTACTAGATAATTACTGACACTATAGAGAGTGTGTACTAGATAATTACTGACACTATAGAGAGTGTGTACTAGATAATTACTGACACTATAGAGAGTGTGTACTAGATTATTACTGACACTATAGAGAGTGTGTACTAGATAATTACTGACACTACAGAGAGTGTGTACTAGATAATTACTGACACTATAGAGAGTGTGTACTAGATTATTACTGACACTATAGAGAGTGTGTACTAGATTATTACTGACACTATAGAGAGTGTGTACTAGATTATTACTGACACTATAGAGAGTGTGTACTAGATTATTACTGACACTATAGAGAGTGTTTACTAGATTATTGCTGACACTATAGAGAGTGTGTACTAGATTATTACTGACACTATAGAGAGTGTGTACTAGATTATTACTGACACTATAGAGAGTGTGTACTAGATAATTACTGACACTATAGAGAGTGTGTACTAGATAATTAATTACTGACACTATAGAGAACGTGTACTAGATTATTACTGACACTATAGAGAGTGTGTACTAGATAATTACTGACACTATAGAGAGTGTGTACTAGATTATTACTGACACTACAGAGAGTGTGTACTAGATTATTACTGACACTATAGAGTGTACTAGATTATTACTGACACTATAGAGTGTGTACTAGATTATTATTGACACTATAGAGAGTGTGTACTAGATAATTACTGACACTATAGAGAGCGTGTACTACATTATTACTGACACTACAGAGAGTGTGAACTAGATTATTACTGACACTATAGAGAGCGTGTACTAGATTATTACTGACACTACAGAGAGTGTGTACTAGATTATTACTGACACTATAGAGAGCGTGTACTAGATTATTACTGACACTATAGAGAGCGTGTACTACATTATTACTGACACTACAGAGAGTGTGTACTAGATTATTACTGACACTATAGAGAGCGTGTACTAGATTATTACAGACGCTATAGAGAGTGTACTAGATAATTACTGACACTATAGAGAGTGTACTAGATTATTACTGACACTATAGAGAGTGTACTAGATAATTATTGACACTATAGAGAGCGTGTACTACATTATTACTGACACTACAGAGAGTGTGTACTAGATTATTACTGACACTATAGAGAGCGTGTATTAGATTATTACTGACACTATAGAGAGTGTACTAGATAATTACTGACACTATAGAGAGTGTGTACTAGATAATTACTGACACTATAGAGAGCATGTACTAGATTATTACTGACACTATAGAGTGTGTACTAGATAATTACTGACACTATAGAGAGTGTGTACTAGATAATTACTGACACTATAGAGTGTGTACTAGATAATTACTGACACTATAGAGAGTGTGTACTAGATTATTACTGACATTATAGAGAGTGTACTAGATTATTACTGACACTATAGAGTGTGTACTAGATTATTACTGACACTAGAGAGTGTGTACTAGATTATTACTGACACTATAGAGTGTACTAGATTATTACTGACACTATAGAGAGCGTGTACTAGATAATTACTGACACTACAGAGAGTGTGTACTAGATTATTACTGACACTATAGAGAGTGTGTACTAGATTATCACTGACTCTATAGAGAGAGTGTACTAGATTATTACTGACACTATAGAGAGCGTGTACTAGATTATTACTGACACTATAGAGAGCGTGTACTAGATTATTACTGACACTATAGAGAGTGTGTACTAGATTATTACTGACACTATAGAGAGTGTGTACTAGATAATTACTGACACTATAGAGAGTGTGTACTAGATAATTACTGACACTACAGAGAGTGTGTACTAGATAATTACTGACACTATAGATAGTGTGTACTAGATAATTACTGACACTATAGAGAGCATGTACTAGATAATTACTGACACTATAGAGAGCGTGTACTAGATTATTACTGACACTATAGAGAGTGTGTACTAGATAATTACTGACACTATAGGAGTGTGTACTAGATAATTACTGACACTACAGAGAGTGTTTTCTAGATTATTACTGACACTATAGAGAGCGTGTACTAGATTATTACTGACACTATAAAGAGCGTGTACTAGATTATTACTGACACTATAGAGAGTGTGTACTAGATTATTACTGACACTATAGAGAGTGTGTACTAGATAATTACTGACACTATAGAGAGTGTGTACTAGATAATTACTGACACTACAGAGAGTGTGTACTAGATAATTACTGACACTATAGATAGTGTGTACTAGATAATTACTGACACTATAGAGAGCATGTACTAGATAATTACTGACACTATAGAGAGCGTGTACTAGATTATTACTGACACTATAGAGAGTGTGTACTAGATAATTACTGACACTATAGGAGTGTGTACTAGATAATTACTGACACTACAGAGAGTGTTTTCTAGATTATTACTGACACTATAGAGTGTTTTCTAGATTATTACTGACACTATAGAGAGCGTGTACTAGATTATTACTGACATTATAGAGAGCGTGTACTAGATTATTACTGACATTATAGAGAGTGTGTACTAGATTATTACTGACACTATAGAGAGTGTGTACTAGATTATTACTGACACTATAGAGAGTGTGTACTAGATAATTACTGACACTACAGAGAGTGTGTACTAGATTATTACTGACACTATAGAGAGTGTGTACTAGATTATTACTGACACTATAGAGAGTGTGTACTAGATAATTACTGACACTATAGAGAGCATGTACTAGATTATTACTGACACTATAGAGAGTGTGTACTAGATTATTACTTACACTATAGAGAGTGTGTACTAGATTATTACTGACACTATAGAGAGTGTGTACTAAATTATTACTGACACTATAGAGTGTGTACTAGATAATTACTGACACTATAGAGAACGTGTACTAGATTATTACTGACACTATAGAGAACGTGTAATAGATTATTACTGACACTATAGAGAGCGTGTACTAGATAATTACTGACTAAAGAGAGTGTACTAGATTATTACTGACACTATAGAGATTGTGTACTAGATTATTACTGACACTATAGAGTGTGTACTAGATAATTACTGACACTATAGAGAGTGTGTACTAGATAATTACTGACACTACAGAGTGTTTACTAGATTATTACTGACACTATAGAGTGTGTACTAGATTATTACTGACACTATAGAAAGTGTATACTAGATTATTACTGACACTATAGAGAGCGTGTACTATATTATTACTGACACTATAGAGAGTGTGTACTAGATTATTACTGACACTATAGAAAGTGTATACTAGATTATTACTGACACTATAGAGAGCGTGTACTATATTATTACTGACACTATAGAGAGTGTGTACTAGATTATTACTTACACTATAGAGAGTGTGTAATAGATTATTACTGACACTATAGAGAGTGTGTACTAGATTATTACTGACACTATAGAGTGTGTACTAGATAATTACTGACACTATAGAGAACGTGTACTAGATTATTACTGACACTATAGAGAACGTGTACTAGATTATTACTGACACTATAGAGAGCGTGTACTAGATAATTACTGACTAAAGAGAGTGTACTAGATTATTACTGACACTATAGAGATTGTGTACTAGATTATTACTGACACTATAGAGTGTGTACTAGATAATTACTGACACTACAGAGAGTGTGTACTAGATAATTACTGACACTATAGATAGTGTGTACTAGATAATTACTGACACTATAGAGAGCATGTACTAGATAATTACTGACACTATAGGAGTGTGTACTAGATAATTACTGACACTACAGAGAGTGTTTTCTAGATTATTACTGACACTATAGAGAGCGTGTACTAGATTATTACTGACACTATAAAGAGCGTGTACTAGATTATTACTGACACTATAGAGAGTGTGTACTAGATTATTACTGACACTATAGAGAGTGTGTACTAGATAATTACTGACACTATAGAGAGTGTGTACTAGATAATTACTGACACTACAGAGAGTGTGTACTAGATAATTACTGACACTATAGATAGTGTGTACTAGATAATTACTGACACTATAGAGAGCATGTACTAGATAATTACTGACACTATAGAGAGCGTGTACTAGATTATTACTGACACTATAGAGAGAGTGTACTAGATAATTACTGACACTATAGGAGTGTGTACTAGATAATTACTGACACTACAGAGAGTGTTTTCTAGATTATTACTGACACTATAGAGTGTTTTCTAGATTATTACTGACACTATAGAGAGCGTGTACTAGATTATTACTGACAATATAGAGAGCGTGTACTAGATTATTACTGACATTATAGAGAGTGTGTACTAGATTATTACTGACACTATAGAGAGTGTGTACTAGATTATTACTGACACTATAGAGAGTGTGTACTAGATAATTACTGACACTACAGAGAGTGTGTACTAGATTATTACTGACACTATAGAGAGTGTGTACTAGATTATTACTGACACTATAGAGAGTGTGTACTAGATAATTACTGACACTATAGAGAGCATGTACTAGATTATTACTGACACTATAGAGAGTGTGTACTAGATTATTACTTACACTATAGAGAGTGTGTACTAGATTATTACTGACACTATAGAGAGTGTGTACTAAATTATTACTGACACTATAGAGTGTGTACTAGATAATTACTGACACTATAGAGAACGTGTACTAGATTATTACTGACACTATAGAGAACGTGTAATAGATTATTACTGACACTATAGAGAGCGTGTACTAGATAATTACTGACTAAAGAGAGTGTACTAGATTATTACTGACACTATAGAGATTGTGTACTAGATTATTACTGACACTATAGAGTGTGTACTAGATAATTACTGACACTATAGAGAGTGTGTACTAGATAATTACTGACACTACAGAGTGTTTACTAGATTATTACTGACACTATAGAGTGTGTACTAGATTATTACTGACACTATAGAAAGTGTATACTAGATTATTACTGACACTATAGAGAGCGTGTACTATATTATTACTGACACTATAGAGAGTGTGTACTAGATTATTACTGACACTATAGAAAGTGTATACTAGATTATTACTGACACTATAGAGAGCGTGTACTATATTATTACTGACACTATAGAGAGTGTGTACTAGATTATTACTTACACTATAGAGAGTGTGTAATAGATTATTACTGACACTATAGAGAGTGTGTACTAGATTATTACTGACACTATAGAGTGTGTACTAGATAATTACTGACACTATAGAGAACGTGTACTAGATTATTACTGACACTATAGAGAACGTGTACTAGATTATTACTGACACTATAGAGAGCGTGTACTAGATAATTACTGACTAAAGAGAGTGTACTAGATTATTACTGACACTATAGAGATTGTGTACTAGATTATTACTGACACTATAGAGTGTGTACTAGATAATTACTGACACTATAGAGAGTGTGTACTAGATAATTACTGACACTACAGAGTGTGTACTAGATTATTACTGACACTATAGAAAGTGTATACTAGATTATTACTGACACTATAGAGAGCGTGTACTATATTATTACTGACACTATAGAGAGTGTGTACTAGATTATTAGTGACACTACAGAGAGCGTGTACTAGATTATTACTGACACTATAGAGAGCGTGTACTACATTATTACTGACACTATAGAGAGCGTGTACTAGATAATTACTGACACTATAGAGAGCGTGTACTACATTATTACTGACACTATAGAGAGCGTGTACTAGATAATTACTGAGTACAGAGAGTGTACTAGATTATTACTGATACTATAGAGATTGTGTACTAGATTATTACTGACACTATAGAGAGTGTGTACTAGATAATTACTGACACTATAGAGAGTGTGTACTAGATAATTACTGACACTACAGAGAGTGTGTACTAGATTATTACTGACACTACAGAGAGTGTGTACTAGATTATTACTGACACTATAGAGAGTGTGTACTAGATTATTACTGACACTATAGATTGTGTACTAGATTATTACTGACACTATAGAGTGTGTACTAGATTATTACTGAGACTATAGAAAGTGTATACTAGATTATTACTGACACTACAGAGAGTGTGTACTAGATTATTACTGACACTATAGAGAGTGTGTACTAGATAATTACTGACACTATAGAGAGTGTACTAGATTATTACTGACACTATAGAGAGCGTGTACTAGATTATTACAGACACTATAGAGAGTGTGTACTAGATAATTACTGACACTATAGAGAGTGTGTACTAGATAATTACTGACACTATAGAGAGTGTGTACTAGATAATTACTGACACTATAGAGAGTGTGTACTAGATAATTACTGACACTATAGAGAGTGTGTACTAGATTATTACTGACACTATAGAGAGTGTGTACTAGATAATTACTGACACTACAGAGAGTGTGTACTAGATAATTACTGACACTATAGAGAGTGTGTACTAGATAATTACTGACACTATAGAGAGTGTGTACTAGATAATTACTGACACTATAGAGAGTGTGTACTAGATAATTACTGACACTATAGAGAGTGTGTACTAGATAATTACTGACACTATAGAGAGTGTGTACTAGATTATTACTGACACTATAGAGAGTGTGTACTAGATAATTACTGACACTACAGAGAGTGTGTACTAGATAATTACTGACACTATAGAGAGTGTGTACTAGATTATTACTGACACTATAGAGAGTGTGTACTAGATTATTACTGACACTATAGAGAGTGTGTACTAGATTATTACTGACACTATAGAGAGTGTGTACTAGATTATTACTGACACTATAGAGAGTGTTTACTAGATTATTACTGACACTATAGAGAGTGTGTACTAGATAATTACTGACACTATAGAGAGTGTGTACTAGATAATTACTGACACTATAGAGAGTGTGTACTAGATAATTACTGACACTATAGAGAGTGTGTACTAGATTATTACTGACACTACAGAGAGTGTGTACTAGATTATTACTGACACTATAGAGAACGTGTACTAGATTATTACTGACACTATAGAGAGTGTGTACTAGATAATTACCGACTACAGAGAGTGTGTACTAGATTATTACTGACACTATAGATTGTGTACTAGATTATTACTGACACTATAGAGATTGTGTACTAGATTATTACTGACACTATAGAGTGTGTACTAGATAATTACTGACACTATAGAGAGTGTGTACTAGATAATTACTGACACTACAGAGTGTGTACTAGATTATTACTGACACTATAGAGAGTGTGTACTAGATTATTACTGACACTACAGAGAGTGTGTACTAGATTATTACTGACACTATAGAAAGTGTATACTAGATTATTACTGACACTATAGAGAGTGTGAACTAGATTATTACTAACACTACAGAGAGTGTGTACTAGATTATTACTGACACTATAGAGAGTGTGTACTAGATAATTACTGACACTATAGAGAGCGTGTACTAGATAATTACTGACACTATAGAGAACGTGTACTAGATTATTACTGACACTATAGAGAGCGTGTACTAGATTATTACTGACATTATAGAGATTGTGTACTAGATTATTACTGACACTATAGAGAGTGTGTACTAGATAATTACTGACACTATAGAGATTGTGTACTAGATTATTACTGACACTATAGAGTGTGTACTAGATAATTACTGACACTATAGAGAGTGTGTACTAGATAATTACTGACACTACAGAGTGTGTACTAGATTATTACTGACACTATAGAGAGTGTGTACTAGATTATTACTGACACTATAGAAAGTGTATACTAGATTATTACTGACACTATAGAGAGTGTGAACTAGATTATTACTAACACTACAGAGAGTGTGTACTAGATTATTACTGACACTATAGAGAGTGTGTACTAGATAATTACTGACACTATAGAGAGCATGTACTAGATTATTACTGACACTATAGAGTGTGTACTAGATTATTACTGACACTACAGAGAGTGTGTACTAGATTATTACTGACACTATACTAGATTATTATTATTATTATTCTGTGGGGTATGTTATGTTCCATCGCTTCACTTTTTTTCCTGCTGGGTCTGCACCATTTCCATATAATGTCATACATGCTTGCAGCAAAATCCTGGGAACCGAGTTGTCAGATCCAAATCTACGTCTTTTCTAATATAAGTGATAGGCATTGCAGGGTCCAGCCAAATCCAGTAATATGTTGCCGTTCCTGCTCCTGAATATCTTGTAGCCTCAGGCCAGAGCGATCGTGACCCCATAAATATATGTCATTACATGCGACATCTCATAAAATTCACAGTCCTCCATGTACATC
>NW_027463722.1:0-32868 GCF_050947455.1 Rhinoderma darwinii | reverse complement strand
CGAGCAATTGGCAGCATGTTCAGAACCATGTTTCTGTGAATAACTCCTGAACCGTAAGTCCTAGACGCTCGCTCTTGGCTGCATTCGATTCAGCTCGTGGCAGCCAGTCTAAAAAACACTATCTTGGACTTCTCTGCATGTTTCCCAGGCGAGAAATTGGCAGCATGTTCAGAACCATGTTTCTGTGAATAACTCCTGAACCGTAAGTCCTAGACGCTCGCTCTTGGCTGCATTCGATTCAGCTCGTGGCAGCCAGTCTAAAAAACACTATCTTGGACTTCTCTGCATGTTCCTAAGCAAATGTTTCTAAAGCTAATTCTTGAACCGTAAGTCCTAGACGCTCGATCTTGGCGGCATTCGTCTCAGCGCCTGGCAATTAGTATAGGAGCCACTGTGTTTGACTTCTCTGGATGTTTCCCAGGCGAGTTATTGACAAGTAAATCCTAGACGCTCGATCTTGGTTATTTTCGCTTTCGCGCTGGCAGTAAAAGAACCATGTTTCTGTGAATAACTCCTGAACCGTAAGTCCTAGACGCTCGCTCTTGGCTGCATTCGATTCAGCTCGTGGCAGCCAGTCTAAAAAACACTATCTTGGACTTCTCTGCATGTTTCCAGGCGAGCAATTGGCAGCATGTTCAGAACCATGTTTCTGTGAATAACTCCTGAACCGTAAGTCCTAGACGCTCGCTCTTGGCTGCATTCGATTCAGCTCGTGGCAGCCAGTCTAAAAAAACACTATCTTGGACTTCTCTGCATGTTTCCCAGGCGAGCAATTGGCAGCATGTTCAGAACCATGTTTCTGTGAATAACTCCTGAACCGTAAGTCCTAGACGCTCGCTCTTGGCTGCATTCGATTCAGCTCGTGGCAGCCAGTCTAAAAAACACTATCTTGGACTTCTCTGCATGTTTCCCAGGCGAGCAATTGGCAGCATGTTCAGAACCATGTTTCTGTGAATAACTCCTGAACGTAAGTCACAGACGCTCGCTCTTGGCTGCATTCGATTCAGCTCGTGGCAGCCAGTCTAAAAAACACTATCTTGGACTTCTCTGCATGTTCCTAAGGCAAATGTTTCTAAAGCTAATTCTTGAACCGTAAGTCCTAGACGCTCGATCTTGGCGGCATTCGTCTCAGCGCCTGGCAATTAGTATAGGAGCACTGTGTTTGACTTCTCTGGATGTTTCCCAGGCGAGTTATTGACAAGTAAATCCTAGACGCTCGATCTTGGTTATTTTCGCTTTCGCGGCTGGCAGTAAAAGAACCATGTTTCTGTGAATAACTCCTGAACCGTAAGTCCTAGACGCTCGCTCTTGGCTGCATTCGATTCAGCTCGTGGCAGCCAGTCTAAAAAACACTATCTTGGACTTCTCTGCATGTTTCCCAGGCGAGCAATTGGCAGCATGTTCAGAACCATGTTTCTGTGAATAACTCCTGAACCGTAAGTCCTAGACGCTCGCTCTTGGCTGCATTCGATTCAGCTCGTGGCAGCCAGTCTAAAAAACACTATCTTGGACTTCTCTGGCATGTTTCCCAGGCGAGCAATTGGCAGCATGTTCAGAACCATGTTTCTGTGAATAACTCCTGAACCGTAAGTCCTAGACGCTCGCTCTTGGCTGCATTCGATTCAGCTCGTGGCAGCCAGTCTAAAAAACACTATCTTGGACTTCTCTGCATGTTTCCCAGTCGAGCAATTGGCAGCAATGTTCAGAACCATGTTTCTGTGAATAACTCCTGAACCGTAAGTCACAGACGCTCGCTCTTGGCTGCATTCGATTCAGCTCGTGGCAGCCAGTCTAAAAAACACTATCTTGGACTTCTCTGCATGTTTCCCAGGCGAGAAATTGGCAGCATGTTCAGAACCATGTTTCTGTGAATAACTCCTGAACCGTATGTCCTAGACGCTCGCTCTTGGCTGCATTCGATTCAGCTCGTGGCAGCCAGTCTAAAAAACACTATCTTGGACTTCTCTGCATGTTTCCCAGGCGAGCAATTGGCAGCATGTTCAGAACCATGTTTCTGTGAATAACTCCTGAACCGTAAGTCCTAGACGCTCGCTCTTGGCTGCATTCGATTCAGCTCCGTGGCAGCCAGTCTAAAAAACACTATCTTGGACTTCTCGCATGTTTCCCAGGCGAGAAATTGGCAGCATGTTCAGAACCATGTTTCTGTGAATAACTCCTGAACCGTAAGTCCTAGACGCTCGATCTTGGCGGCATTCGTCTCAGCGCCTGGCAATTAGTATAGGAGCACTGTGTTTGGCTTCTCTGGATGTTTCCCAGGCGAGTTATTGACAAGTAAATCCTAGACGCTCGATCTTGGTTATTTTCGCTTTCGCGGCTGGCAGTAAAAGAACCATGTTTCTGTGAATAACTCCTGAAACGTAAGTCCTAGACGCTCGCTCTTGGCTGCATCTCGATTCCAGCTCGTGGCAGCCAGTCTAAAAAACACTATCTTGGACTTCTCTGCATGTTTCCCAGGCGAGCAATTGGCAGCATGTTCAGAACCATGTTTCTGTGAATAACTCCTGAACCGTAAGTCCTAGACGCTCGATCTTGGCGGCATTCGTCTCAGCGCCTGGCAATTAGTATAGGAGCACTGTGTTTGACTTCTCTGGATGTTTCCCAGGCGAGTTATTGACAAGTAAATCCTAGACGCTCGATCTTGGTTATTTTCGCTTTCGCGGCTGGCAGTAAAAGAACCATGTTTCTGTGAATAACTCCTGAACCGTAAGTCCTAGACGCTCGCTCTTGGCTGCTTCGATCAGCTCGTGGCAGCCAGTCTAAAAAACACTATCTTGGACTTCTCTGCATGTTTCCCAGGCGAGCAATTGGCAGCATGTTCAGAACCATGTTTCTGTGAATAACTCCTGAACCGTAAGTCCTAGACGCTCGCTCTTGGCTGCATTCGATTCAGCTCGTGGCAGCCAGTCTAAAAAACACTATCTTGGACTTCTCTGCATGTTTCCAGGCGAGCAATTGGCAGCATGTTCAGAACCATGTTTCTGTGAATAACTCCTGAACCGTAAGTCCTAGACGCTCGCTCTTGGCTGCATTCGATTCAGCTCCGTGGCAGCCAGTCTAAAAAACACTATCTTGGACTTCTCTGCATGTTTCCCAGGCGAGCAATTGGCAGCATGTTCAGAACCATGTTTCTGTGAATAACTCCTGAACCGTAAGTCCTAGACGCTCGCTCTTGGCTGCATTCGATTCAGCTCGTGGCAGCAGTCTAAAAAACACTATCTTGGACTGCTCTGCATGTTTCCCAGGCGAGAAATTGGCAGCATGTTCAGAACCATGTTTCTGTGAATAACTCCTGAACCGTAAGTCACAGACGCTCGCTCTTGGCTGCATTCGATTCAGCTCGTGGCAGCCAGTCTAAAAAACACTATCTTGGACTTCTCTGCATGTTTCCCAGGCGAGCAATTGGCAGCATGTTCAGAACCATGTTTCTGTGAATAACTCCTGAACCGTAAGTCCTAGACGCTCGCTCTTGGCTGCATTCGATTCAGCTCGTGCAGCCAGTCTAAAAAACACTATCTTGGACTTCTCTGCATGGTTTCCCCAGGCGACAATTGGCAGCATGTTCAGAACCATGTTTCTGAGGCTAATTCCTTAACCGTAAGTCCTAGACGCTCGATCTTGGCGGCATTCGTCTCAGCGCCTGGCAATTAGTATAGGAGCACTGTGTTTGACTTCTCTGGATGTTTCCCAGGCGAGTTATTGACAAGTAAATCCTAGACGCTCGATCTTGGTTATTTTCGCTTTCGCGGCTGGCAGTAAAAGAACCATGTTTCTGTGAATAACTCTTGAACCGTAAGTCACAGACGCTCGCTCTTGGCTGCATTCGATTCAGCTCATGCAGCCAGTCTAAAAAACAATATCTTGGACTTCTCTGCATGTTTCCCAGGCGAGCAATGGCAGCATGTTCAGAACCATGTTTCTGTGAATAACTCCTGAACCGTAAGTCCTAGACGCTCGCTCTTGGCTGCATTCGATCCAGCTCGTGGCAGCCAGTCTAAAAAACACTATCTTGGACTTCTCTGCATGTTTCCCAGGCGAGCAATTGGCAGCATGTTCAGAACCATGTTTCTGAGGCTAATTCCTTAACCGTAAGTCCTAGACGCTCGATCTTGGCGGCATTCGTCTCAGCGCCTGGCAATTAGTATAGGAGCACTGTGTTTGACTTCTCTGGATGTTTCCAGGCGAGTTATTGACAAGTAAATCCTAGACGCTCGATCTTGGTTATTTTCGCTTTCGCGGCTGGCAGTAAAAGAACCATGTTTCTGTGAATAACTCCTGAACCGTAAGTCCTAGACGCTCGCTCTTGGCTGCATTCGATTCAGCTCGTGGCAGCCAGTCTAAAAAACACTATCTTGGACTTCTCTGCATGTTTCCCAGGCGAGCAATTGGCAGCATGTTCAGAACCATGTTTCTGTGAATAACTCCTGAACCGTAAGTCACAGACGCTCGCTCTTGGCTGCATTCGATTCAGCTCGTGGCAGCCAGTCTAAAAAACACTATCTTGGACTTCTCTGCATGTTTCCCAGGCGAGCAATTGGCAGCATGTTCAGAACCATGTTTCTGTGAATAACTCCTGAACCGTAAGTCCTAGACGCTCGCTCTTGGCTGCATTCGATTCAGCTCGTGGCAGCCAGTCTAAAAAACACTATCTTGGACTTCTCTGCATGTTTCCCAGGCGAGCAATTGGCAGCATGTTCAGAACCATGTTTCTGTGAATAACTCCTGAACCGTAAGTCACAGACGCTCGCTCTTGGCTGCATTCGATTCAGCTCGTGGCAGCCAGTCTAAAAAACACTATCTTGGACTTCTCTGCATGTTTCCCAGGCGAGCAATTGGCAGCATGTTCAGAACCATGTTTCTGAGGTTAATTCCTTAACCGTAAGTCCTAGACGCTCGATCTTGGCGGCATTCGTCTCAGCGCCTGCAATTAGTATAGGAGCACTGTGTTTGACTTCTCTGGATGTTTCCCAGGCGAGTTATTGACAAGTAAATCCTAGACGCTCGATCTTGGTTATTTTCGCTTTCGCGGCTGGCAGTAAAAGAACCATGTTTCTGTGAATATCTCTTGAACCGTAAGTCACAGACGCTCGCTCTTGGCTGCATTCGATTCAGCTCGTGGCAGCCAGTCTAAAAAACACTATCTTGGACTTCTCTGCATGTTTCCCAGGCGAGCAATTGGCAGCATGTTCAGAACCATGTTTCTGTGAATAACTCCTGAACCAGTAAGTCCTAGACGCTCGCTCTTGGCTGCATTCGATTCAGCTCGTGGCAGCCAGTCTAAAAAACACTATCTTGGACTTCTCTGCATGTTTCCCAGGCGAGCAATTGGCAGCATGTTCAGAACCATGTTCTGTGAATAACTCCTGAACCGTAAGTCCTAGACGCTCGGCTCTTGGCTGCATTCGATTCAGCTCGTGGCAGCCAGTCTAAAAAACACTATCTTGGACTTCTCTGCATGTTTCCCAGGCGAGCAATTGGCAGCATGTTCAGAACCATGTTTCTGAGGCTAATTCCTTAACCGTAAGTCCTAGACGCTCGATCTTGGCGGCATTCGTCTCAGCGCCTGGCAATTAGTATAGGAGCACTGTGTTTGACTTCTCTGGATGTTTCCCAGGCGAGTTATTGACAAGTAAATCCTAGACGCTCGATCTTGGTTATTTTCGCTTTCGCGGCTGGCAGTAAAAGAACCATGTTTCTGTGAATAACTCCTGAACCGTAAGTCCTAGACGCTCGCTCTTGGCTGCATTCGATTCAGCTCGTGGCAGCCAGTCTAAAAACACTATCTTGGACTTCTCTGCATGTTTCCCAGGCGAGCAATTGGCAGCATGTTCAGAACCATGTTTCTGAGGCTAATTCCTTAACCGTAAGTCCTAGACGCTCGATCTTGGCGGCATTCGTCTCACGCCTGGCAATTAGTATAAGAGCACTGTGTTTGACTTCTCTGGATGTTTCCCAGGCGAGTTATTGACAAGTAAATCCTAGACGCTCGATCTTGGTTATTTTCGCTTTCGCGGCTGGCAGTAAAAGAACCATGTTTCTGTGAATAACTCTTGAACCGTAAGTCACAGACGCTCGCTCTTGGCTGCATTCGATTCAGCTCGTGGCAGCCAGTCTAAAAAAACACTATCTTGGACTTCTCTGCATGTTTCCCAGGCGAGCAATTGGCAGCATGTTCAGAACCATGTTTCTGTGAATAACTCCTGAACGTAAGTCACAGACGCTCGCTCTTGGCTGCATTCGATTCAGCTCGTGGCAGCCAGTCTAAAAAACACTATCTTGGACTTCTCTGCATGTTTCCCAGGCGAGCAATTGGCAGCATGTTCAGAACCATGTTCTGTGAATAACTCCTGAACCGTAAGTCCTAGACGCTCGCTCTTGGCTGCATTCGATTCAGCTCGTGGCAGCCAGTCTAAAAAACACTATCTTGGACTTCTCTGCATGTTTCCCAGGCGAGCAATTGGCAGCATGTTCAGAACCATGTTTCTGAGGCTAATTCCTTAACCGTAAGTCCTAGACGCTCGATCTTGGCGGCATTCGTCTCAGCGCCTGGCAATTAGTATAGGAGCACTGTGTTTGACTTCTCTGGATGTTTCCCAGGCGAGTTATTGACAAGTAAATCCTAGACGCTCGATCTTGGTTATTTTCGCTTTCGCGGCTGGCAGTAAAAGAACCATGTTTCTGTGAATAACTCCTGAACCGTAAGTCCTAGACGCTCGCTCTTGGCTGCATTCGATTCAGCTCGTGGCAGCCAGTCTAAAAAACCACTATCTTGGACTTCTCTGCATGTTTCCCAGGCGAGCAATTGGCAGCATGTTCAGAACCATGTTTCTGAGGCTAATTCCTTAACCGTAAGTCCTAGACGCTCGATCTTGGCGGCATTCGTCTCACGCCTGGCAATTAGTATAAGAGCACTGTGTTTGACTTCTCTGGATGTTTCCCAGGCGAGTTATTGACAAGTAAATCCTAGACGCTCGATCTTGGTGTTGTTTCGCGCGGCTGGCATTAAAAGAACCATGTTTCTGTGAATAACTCTTGAAACGTAAGTCACAGACGCTCGCTCTTGGCTGCATTCGATTCAGCTCGTGGCAGCCAGTCTAAAAAACACTATCTTGGACTTCTCTGCATGTTTCCCAGGCGAGCAATTGGCAGCATGTTCAGAACCATGTTTCTGTGAATAACTCCTGAACCGTAAGTCCTAGACGCTCGCTCTTGGCTGCATTCGATTCAGCTCGTGGCAGCCAGTCTAAAAAACACTATCTTGGACTTCTCTGCATGTTTCCCAGGCGAGCAATTGGCAGCATGTTCAGAACCATGTTTCTGTGAATAACTCCTGAACCGTAAGTCACAGACGCTCGCTCTTGGCTGCATTCGATTCAGCTCGTGGCAGCCAGTCTAAAAAACACTATCTTGGACTTCTCTGCATGTTTCCCAGGCGAGCAATTGGCAGCATGTTCAGAACCATGTTTCTGTGATAACTCCTGAACCGTAAGTCCTAGACGCTCGCTCTTGGCTGCATTCGATTCAGCTCGTGGCAGCCAGTCTAAAAAACACTATCTTGGACTTCTCTGCATGTTTCCCAGGCGAGCAATTGGCAGCATGTTCAGAACCATGTTTCTGAGGCTAATTCCTTAACCGTAAGTCCTAGACGCTCGATCTTGGCGGCATTCGTCTCAGCGCCTGGCAATTAGTATAGGAGCACTGTGTTTGACTTCTCTGGATGTTTCCCAGGCGAGTTATTGACAAGTAAATCCTAGACGCTCGATCTTGGTTATTTTCGCTTTCGCGGCTGGCAGTAAAAGAACCATGTTTCTGTGAATAACTCCTGAACCGTAAGTCCTAGACGCTCGCTCTTGGCTGCATTCGATTCAGCTCGTGGCAGCCAGTCTAAAAAACACTATCTTGGACTTCTCTGCATGTTTCCCAGGCGAGCAATTGGCAGCATGTTCAGAACCATGTTCTGTGAATAACTCCTGAACCGTAAGTCACAGACCGGCTCGCTCTTGGCTGCATTCGATTCAGCTCGTGGCAGCCAGTCTAAAAAACACTATCTTGGACTTCTCTGCATGTTTCCCAGGCGAGCAATTGGCAGCATGTTCAGAACCATGTTTCTGTGAATAACTCCTGAACCGTAAGTCCTAGACGCTCGCCTCTTGGCTGCATTCGATTCAGGCTCGTGGCAGCCAGTCTAAAAAAACACTATCTTGGACTTCTCTGCATGTTTCCCAGGCGAGCAATTGGCAGCATGTTCAGAACCATGTTTCTGAGGCTAATTCCTTAACCGTAAGTCCTAGACGCTCGATCTTGGCGGCATTCGTCTCAGCGCCTGGCAATTAGTATAGGAGCACTGTGTTTGACTTCTCTGGATGTTTCCCAGGCGAGTTATTGACAAGTAAATCCTAGACGCTCGATCTTGGTTATTTTCGCTTTCGCGGCTGGCAGTAAAAGAACCATGTTTCTGTGAATAACTCTTGAACCGTAAGTCACAGACGCTCGCTCTTGGCTGCATTCGATTCAGCTCGTGGTAGCCAGTCTAAAAAAACACTATCTTGGACTTCTCTGCATGTTTCCCAGGCCGAGCAATTGGCAGCATGTTCAGAACCATGTTTCTGTGAATAACTCCTGAACCGTAAGTCCTAGACGCTCGCTCTTGGCTGCATTCGATTCAGCTCGTGGCAGCCAGTCTAAAAAACACTATCTTGGACTTCTCTGCATGTTTCCCAGGCGAGCAAATGGCAGCATGTTCAGAACCATGTTTCTATGAATAACTCCTGAACCGTAAGTCCTAGACGCTCGCTCTAGGCTGCATTCGATTCAGCTCGTGGCAGCCAGTCTAAAAAACACTATCTTGGACTTCTCTGCATGTTTCCCAGGCGAGCAATTGGCAGCATGTTCAGAACCATGTTTCTGTGAATAACTCCTGAACCGTAAGTCCTAGACGCTCGCTCTTGGCTGCATTCGATTCAGCTCGTGGCAGCCAGTCTAAAAAACACTATCTTGGACTTCTCTGCATGTTTCCCAGGCGAGCAATTGGCAGCATGTTCAGAACCATGTTTCTGAGGCTAATTCCTTAACCGTAAGTCCTAGACGCTCGATCTTGGCGGCATTCGTCTCAGTGCCTGGCAATTAGTATAGGAGCACTGTGTTTGACTTCTCTGGATGTTTCCCAGGCGAGTTATTGACAAGTAAATCCTAGACGCTCGATCTTGGTTATTTTCGTTTCGCGGCTGGCAGTAAAAGAACCATGTTTCTGTGAATAACTCCTGAACCGTAAGTCCTAGACGCTCGCTCTTGGCTGCATTCGATTCAGCTCGTGGCAGCCAGTCTAAAAAACACTATCTTGGACTTCTCTGCATGTTTCCCAGGCGAGCAATTGGCAGCATGTTCAGAACCATGTTTCTGTGAATAACTCCTGAACCGTAAGTCACAGACGCTCGCTCTTGGCTGCATTCGATTCAGCTCGTGGCAGCCAGTCTAAAAAACACTATCTTGGACTTCTCTGCATGTTTCCCAGGCGAGCAATTGGCAGCATGTTCAGAACCATGTTTCTGTGAATAACTCCTGAACCGTAAGTCCTAGACGCTCGCTCTTGGCTGCATTCGATTCAGCTCGTGGCAGCCAGTCTAAAAAACACTATCTTGGACTTCTCTGCATGTTTCCCAGGCGAGCAATTGGCAGCATGTTCAGAACCATGTTCTGAGGCTAATTCCTTAACCGTAAGTCCTAGACGCTCGATCTTGGCGGCATTCGTCTCAGCGCCTGGCAATTAGTATAGGAGCACTGTGTTTGACTTCTCTGGATGTTTCCCAGGCGAGTTATTGACAAGTAAATCCTAGACGCTCGATCTTGGTTATTTTCGCTTTCGCGGCTGGCAGTAAAAGAACCATGTTTCTGTGAATAACTCCTGAACCGTAAGTCCTAGACGCTCGCTCTTGGCTGCATTCGATTCACTCGTGGCAGCCAGTCTAAAAAACACTATCTTGGACTTCTCTGCATGTTTCCCAGGCGAGCAATTGGCAGCATGTTCAGAACCATGTTCTGTGAATAACTCCTGAACCGTAAGTCACAGACGCTCGCTCTTGGCTGCATTCGATTCAGCTCGTGGCAGCCAGTCTAAAAAACACTATCTTGGACTTCTCTGCATGTTTCCCAGGCGAGCAATTGGCAGCATGTTCAGAACCATGTTTCTGTGAATAACTCCTGAACCGTAAGTCCTAGACGCTCGCTCTTGGCTGCATTCGATTCAGCTCGTGGCAGCCAAGTCTAAAAAACACTATCTTAGACTTCTCTGCATGTTTCCCAGGCGAGCAATTGGCAGCATGTTCAGAACCATGTTTCTGAGGCTAATTCCTTAACCGTAAGTCCTAGACGCTCGATCTTGGCGGCATTCGTCTCAGCGCCTGGCAATTAGTATAGGAGCACTGTGTTTGACTTCTCTGGATGTTTCCCAGGCGAGTTATTGACAAGTAAAATCCTAGACGCTCGATCTTGGTTATTTTCGCTTTCGCGGCTGGCAGTAAAAGAACCATGTTTCTGTGAATAACTCTTGAACCGTAAGTCACAGACGCTCGCTCTTGGCTGCATTCGATTCAGCGCGTGGTAGCCAGTCTAAAAAACACTATCTTGGACTTCTCTGCATGTTTCCCAGGCGAGCAATTGGCAGCATGTTCAGAACCATGTTTCTGTGAATAACTCCTGAACCGTAAGTCCTAGACGCTCGCTCTTGGCTGCATTCGATTCAGCTCGTGGCAGCCAGTCTAAAAAACACTATCTTGGACTTCTCTGCATGTTTCCCAGGCGAGCAAATGGCAGCATGTTCAGAACCATGTTTCTATGAATAACTCCTGAACCGTAAGTCCTAGACGCTCGCTCTTGGCTGCATTCGATTCAGCTCGTGGCAGCCAGTCTAAAAAACACTATCTTGGACTTCTCTGCATGTTTCCCAGGCGAGCAATTGGCAGCATGTTCAGAACCATGTTTCTGAGGCTAATTCCTTAACCGTAAGTCCTAGACGCTCGATCTTGGCGGCATTCGTCTCAGTGCCTGGCAATTAGTATAGGAGCACTGTGTTTGACTTCTCTGGATGTTTCCCAGGCGAGTTATTGACAAGTAAATCCTAGACGCTCGATCTTGGTTATTTTCGCTTTCGCGGCTGGCAGTAAAAGAACCATGTTTCTGTGAATAACTCCTGAACCGTAAGTCCTAGACGCTCGCTCTTGGCTGCATTCGATTCAGCTCGTGGCAGCCAGTCTAAAAAACACTATCTTGGACTTCTCTGCATGTTTCCCAGGCGAGCAATTGGCAGCATGTTCAGAACCATGTTTCTGTGAATAACTCCTGAACCGTAAGTCACAGACGCTCGCTCTTGGCTGCATTCGATTCAGCTCGTGGCAGCCAGTCTAAAAAACACTATCTTGGACTTCTCTGCATGTTTCCCAGGCGAGCAATTGGCAGCATGTTCAGAACCATGTTTCTGTGAATAACTCCTGAACCGTAAGTCCTAGACGCTCGCTCTTCGCTGCATTCGATTCAGCTCGTGGCAGCCAGTCTAAAAAACACTATCTTGGACTTCTCTGCATGTTTCCCAGGCGAGCAATTGGCAGCATGTTCAGAACCATGTTTCTGAGGCTAATTCCTTAACCGTAAGTCCTAGACGCTCGATCTTGGCGGCATTCGTCTCAGCGCCTGGCAATTAGTATAGGAGCACTGTGTTTGACTTCTCTGGATGTTTCCCAGGCGAGTTATTGACAAGTAAATCCTAGACGCTCGATCTTGGTTATTTTCGCTTTCGCGGCTGGCAGTAAAAGAACCATGTTTCTGTGAATAACTCTTGAACCGTAAGTCACAGACGCTCGCTCTTGGCTGCATTCGATTCAGCTCGTGGCAGCCAGTCTAAAAAACACTATCTTGGACTTCTCTGCATGTTTCCCAGGCGAGCAATTGGCAGCATGTTCAGAACCATGTTTCTGAGGCTAATTCCTTAACCGTAAGTCCTAGACGCTCGATCTTGGCTGCATTCGATTCAGCTCGTGGCAGCCAGTCTAAAAAACACTATCTTGGACTTCTCTGCATGTTTCCCAGGCGAGCAATTGGCAGCATGTTCAGAACCATGTTTCTGAGGCTAATTCCTTAACCGTAAGTCCTAGACGCTCGATCTTGGCGGCATTCGTCTCACGCCTGGCAATTAGTATAAGAGCACTGTGTTTGACTTCTCTGGATGTTTCCCAGGCGAGTTATTGACAAGTAAATCCTAGACGCTCGATCTTGGTTATTTTCGCTTTCGCGGCTGGCAGTAAAAGAACCATGTTTCTGTGAATAACTCTTGAACCGTAAGTCACAGACGCTCGCTCTTGGCTGCATTCGATTCAGCTCGTGGCAGCCAGTCTAAAAAACACTATCTTGGACTTCTCTGCATGTTTCCCAGGCGAGCAATTGGCAGCATGTTCAGAACCATGTTTCTGTGAATAACTCCTGAGCCGTAAGTCCTAGACGCTCGCTCTTGGCTGCATTCGATTCAGCTCGTGGCAGCCAGTCTAAAAAACACTATCTTGGACTTCTCTGCATGTTTCCCAGGCGAGCAATTGGCAGCATGTTCAGAACCATGTTTCTGTGAATAACTCCTGAACCGTAAGTCACAGACGCTCGCTCTTGGCTGCATTCGATTCAGCTCGTGGCAGCCAGTCTAAAAAACACTATCTTGGACTTCTCTGCATGTTTCCCAGGCGAGCAATTGGCAGCATGTTCAGAACCATGTTTCTGTGAATAACTCCTGAACCGTAAGTCCTAGACGCTCGCTCTTGGCTGCATTCGATTCAGCTCGTGGCAGCCAGTCTAAAAAACACTATCTTGGACTTCTCTGCATGTTTCCCAGGCGAGCAATTGGCAGCATGTTCAGAACCATGTTTCTGAGGCTAATTCCTTAACCGTAAGTCCTAGACGCTCGATCTTGGCGGCATTCGTCTCAGCGCCTGGCAATTAGTATAGGAGCACTGTGTTTGACTTCTCTGGATGTTTCCCAGGCGAGTTATTGACAAGTAAATCCTAGACGCTCGATCTTGGTTATTTTCGCTTTCGCGGCTGGCAGTAAAAGAACCATGTTTCTGTGAATAACTCCTGAACCGTAAGTCCTAGACGCTCGCTCTTGGCTGCATTCGATTCAGCTCGTGGCAGCCAGTCTAAAAAACCACTATCTTGGACTTCTCTGCATGTTTCCCAGGCGAGCAATTGGCAGCATGTTCAGAACCATGTTTCTGAGGCTAATTCCTTAACCGTAAGTCCTAGACGCTCGATCTTGGCGGCATTCGTCTCACGCCTGGCAATTAGTATAAGAGCACTGTGTTTGACTTCTCTGGATGTTTCCCAGGCGAGTTATTGACAAGTAAATCCTAGACGCTCGATCTTGGTTATTTTCGCTTTCGCGGCTGGCAGTAAAAGAACCATGTTTCTGTGAATAACTCTTGAACCGTAAGTCACAGACGCTCGCTCTTGGCTGCATTCGATTCAGCTCGTGGCAGCCAGTCTAAAAAACACTATCTTGGACTTCTCTGCATGTTTCCCAGGCGAGCAATTGGCAGCATGTTCAGAACCATGTTTCTGTGAATAACTCCTGAACCGTAAGTCCTAGACGCTCGCTCTTGGCTGCATTCGATTCAGCTCGTGGCAGCCAGTCTAAAAAACACTATCTTGGACTTCTCTGCATGTTTCCCAGGCGAGCAATTGGCAGCATGTTCAGAACCATGTTTCTGTGAATAACTCCTGAACCGTAAGTCACAGACGCTCGCTCTTGGCTGCATTCGATTCAGCTCGTGGCAGCCAGTCTAAAAAACACTATCTTGGACTTCTCTGCATGTTTCCCAGGCGAGCAATTGGCAGCATGTTCAGAACCATGTTTCTGTGAATAACTCCTGAACCGTAAGTCCTAGACGCTCGCTCTTGGCTGCATTCGATTCAGCTCGTGGCAGCCAGTCTAAAAAACACTATCTTGGACTTCTCTGCATGTTTCCCAGGCGAGCAATTGGCAGCATGTTCAGAACCATGTTTCTGAGGCTAATTCCTTAACCGTAAGTCCTAGACGCTCGATCTTGGCGGCATTCGTCTCAGCGCCTGGCAATTAGTATAGGAGCACTGTGTTTGACTTCTCTGGATGTTTCCCAGGCGAGTTATTGACAAGTAAATCCTAGACGCTCGATCTTGGTTATTTTCGCTTTCGCGGCTGGCAGTAAAAGAACCATGTTTCTGTGAATAACTCCTGAACCGTAAGTCCTAGACGCTCGCTCTTGGCTGCATTCGATTCAGCTCGTGGCAGCCAGTCTAAAAAACACTATCTTGGACTTCTCTGCATGTTTCCCAGGCGAGCAATTGGCAGCATGTTCAGAACCATGTTTCTGTGAATAACTCCTGAACCGTAAGTCACAGACGCTCGCTCTTGGCTGCATTCGATTCAGCTCGTGGCAGCCAGTCTAAAAAACACTATCTTGGACTTCTCTGCATGTTTCCCAGGCGAGCAATTGGCAGCATGTTCAGAACCATGTTTCTGTGAATAACTCCTGAACCGTAAGTCCTAGACGCTCGCTCTTGGCTGCATTCGATTCAGCTCGTGGCAGCCAGTCTAAAAAACACTATCTTGGACTTCTCTGCATGTTTCCCAGGCGAGCAATTGGCAGCATGTTCAGAACCATGTTTCTGAGGCTAATTCCTTAACCGTAAGTCCTAGACGCTCGATCTTGGCGGCATTCGTCTCAGCGCCTGGCAATTAGTATAGGAGCACTGTGTTTGACTTCTCTGGATGTTTCCCAGGCGAGTTATTGACAAGTAAATCCTAGACGCTCGATCTTGGTTATTTTCGCTTTCGCGGCTGGCAGTAAAAGAACCATGTTTCTGTGAATAACTCTTGAACCGTAAGTCACAGACGCTCGCTCTTGGCTGCATTCGATTCAGCTCGTGGTAGCCAGTCTAAAAAACACTATCTTGGACTTCTCTGCATGTTTCCCAGGCGAGCAATTGGCAGCATGTTCAGAACCATGTTTCTGTGAATAACTCCTGAACCGTAAGTCCTAGACGCTCGCTCTTGGCTGCATTCGATTCAGCTCGTGGCAGCCAGTCTAAAAAACACTATCTTGGACTTCTCTGCATGTTTCCCAGGCGAGCAAATGGCAGCATGTTCAGAACCATGTTTCTATGAATAACTCCTGAACCGTAAGTCCTAGACGCTCGCTCTTGGCTGCATTCGATTCAGCTCGTGGCAGCCAGTCTAAAAAACACTATCTTGGACTTCTCTGCATGTTTCCCAGGCGAGCAATTGGCAGCATGTTCAGAACCATGTTTCTGAGGCTAATTCCTTAACCGTAAGTCCTAGACGCTCGATCTTGGCGGCATTCGTCTCAGCGCCTGGCAATTAGTATAGGAGCACTGTGTTTGACTTCTCTGGATGTTTCCCAGGCGAGTTATTGACAAGTAAATCCTAGACGCTCGATCTTGGTTATTTTCGCTTTCGCGGCTGGCAGTAAAAGAACCATGTTTCTGTGAATAACTCCTGAACCGTAAGTCCTAGACGCTCGCTCTTGGCTGCATTCGATTCAGCTCGTGGCAGCCAGTCTAAAAAACACTATCTTGGACTTCTCTGCATGTTTCCCAGGCGAGCAATTGGCAGCATGTTCAGAACCATGTTTCTGTGAATAACTCCTGAACCGTAAGTCACAGACGCTCGCTCTTGGCTGCATTCGATTCAGCTCGTGGCAGCCAGTCTAAAAAACACTATCTTGGACTTCTCTGCATGTTTCCCAGGCGAGCAATTGGCAGCATGTTCAGAACCATGTTTCTGTGAATAACTCCTGAACCGTAAGTCCTAGACGCTCGCTCTTGGCTGCATTCGATTCAGCTCGTGGCAGCCAGTCTAAAAAACACTATCTTGGACTTCTCTGCATGTTTCCCAGGCGAGCAATTGGCAGCATGTTCAGAACCATGTTTCTGAGGCTAATTCCTTAACCGTAAGTCCTAGACGCTCGATCTTGGCGGCATTCGTCTCAGCGCCTGGCAATTAGTATAGGAGCACTGTGTTTGACTTCTCTGGATGTTTCCCAGGCGAGTTATTGACAAGTAAATCCTAGACGCTCGATCTTGGTTATTTTCGCTTTCGCGGCTGGCAGTAAAAGAACCATGTTTCTGTGAATAACTCTTGAACCGTAAGTCACAGACGCTCGCTCTTGGCTGCATTCGATTCAGCTCGTGGCAGCCAGTCTAAAAAACACTATCTTGGACTTCTCTGCATGTTTCCCAGGCGAGCAATTGGCAGCATGTTCAGAACCATGTTTCTGTGAATAACTCCTGAACCGTAAGTCCTAGACGCTCGCTCTTGGCTGCATTCGATTCAGCTCGTGGCAGCCAGTCTAAAAAACACGATCTTGGACTTCTCTGCATGTTTCCCAGGCGAGCAATTGGCAGCATGTTCAGAACCATGTTTCTGAGGCTAATTCCTTAACCGTAAGTCCTAGACGCTCGATCTTGGCGGCATTCGTCTCAGCGCCTGGCAATTAGTATAGGAGCACTGTGTTTGACTTCTCTGGATGTTTCCCAGGCGAGTTATTGACAAGTAAATCCTAGACGCTCGATCTTGGTTATTTTCGCTTTCGCGGCTGGCAGTAAAAGAACCATGTTTCTGTGAATAACTCTTGAACCGTAAGTCACAGACGCTCGCTCTTGGCTGCATTCGATTCAGCTCGTGGCAGCCAGTCTAAAAAACACTATCTTGGACTTCTCTGCATGTTTCCCAGGCGAGCAATTGGCAGCATGTTCAGAACCATGTTTCTGTGAATAACTCCTGAACCGTAAGTCACAGACGCTCGCTCTTGGCTGCATTCGATTCAGCTCGTGGCAGCCAGTCTAAAAAACACTATCTTGGACTTCTCTGCATGTTTCCCAGGCGAGCAATTGGCAGCATGTTCAGAACCATGTTTCTGTGAATAACTCCTGAACCGTAAGTCACAGACGCTCGCTCTTGGCTGCATTCGATTCAGCTCGTGGCAGCCAGTCTAAAAAACACTATCTTGGACTTCTCTGCATGTTTCCCAGGCGAGCAATTGGCAGCATGTTCAGAACCATGTTTCTGTGAATAACTCCTGAACCGTAAGTCACAGACGCTCGCTCTTGGCTGCATTCGATTCAGCTCGTGGCAGCCAGTCTAAAAAACACTATCTTGGACTTCTCTGCATGTTTCCCAGGCGAGCAATTGGCAGCATGTTCAGTACCATGTTTCTGTGAATAACTCCTGAACCGTAAGTCCTAGACGCTCGCTCTTGGCTGCATTCGATTCAGCTCGTGGCAGCCAGTCTAAAAAACACTATCTTGGACTTCTCTGCATGTTTCCCAGGCGAGCAATTGGCAGCATGTTCAGAACCATGTTTCTGTGAATAACACCTGAACCGTAAGTCCTAGACGCTCGCTCTTGGCTGCATTCGATTCAGCTCGTGGCAGCCAGTCTAAAAAACACTATCTTGGACTTCTCTGCATGTTTCCCAGGCGAGCAATTGGCAGCATGTTCAGAACCATGTTTCTGAGGCTAATTCCTTAACCGTAAGTCCTAGACGCTCGATCTTGGCGGCATTCGTCTCAGCGCCTGGCAATTAGTATAGGAGCACTGTGTTTGACTTCTCTGGATGTTTCCCAGGCGAGTTATTGACAAGTAAATCCTAGACGCTCGATCTTGGTTATTTTCGCTTTCGCGGCTGGCAGTAAAAGAACCATGTTTCTGTGAATAACTCTTGAACCGTAAGTCACAGACGCTCGCTCTTGGCTGCATTCGATTCAGCTCGTGGCATCCAGTCTAAAAAACACTATCTTGGACTTCTCTGCATGTTTCCCAGGCGAGCAATTGGCAGCATGTTCAGAACCATGTTTCTGTGAATAACTCCTGAACCGTAAGTCCTAGACGCTCGCTCTTGGTTGCATTCGATTCAGCTCGTGGCAGCCAGTCTAAAAAACACTATCTTGGACTTCTCTGCATGTTTCCCAGGCGAGCAATTGGCAGCATGTTCAGAACCATGTTTCTGAGGCTAATTCCTTAACCGTAAGTCCTAGACGCTCGATCTTGGCGGCATTCGTCTCAGCGCCTGGCAATTAGTATAGGAGCACTGTGTTTGACTTCTCTGGATGTTTCCCAGGCGAGTTATTGACAAGTAAATCCTAGACGCTCGATCTTGGTTATTTTCGCTTTCGCGGCTGGCAGTAAAATAACCATGTTTCTGTGAATAACTCTTGAACCGTAAGTCACAGACGCTCGCTCTTGGCTGCATTCGATTCAGCTCGTGGCAGCCAGTCTAAAAAACACTATCTTGGACTTCTCTGCATGTTTCCCAGGCGAGCAATTGGCAGCATGTTCAGAACCATGTTTCTGTGAATAACTCCTGAACCGTAAGTCACAGACGCTCGCTCTTGGCTGCATTCGATTCAGCTCGTGGCAGCCAGTCTAAAAAACACTATCTTGGACTTCTCTGCATGTTTCCCAGGCGAGCAATTGGCAGCATGTTCAGAACCATGTTTCTGTGAATAACTCCTGAACCGTAAGTCACAGACGCTCGCTCTTGGCTGCATTCGATTCAGCTCGTGGCAGCCAGTCTAAAAAACACTATCTTGGACTTCTCTGCATGTTTCCCAGGCGAGCAATTGGCAGCATGTTCAGAACCATGTTTCTGTGAATAACTCCTGAACCGTAAGTCACAGACGCTCGCTCTTGGCTGCATTCGATTCAGCTCGTGGCAGCCAGTCTAAAAAACACTATCTTGGACTTCTCTGCATGTTTCCCAGGCGAGCAATTGGCAGCATGTTTAGAACCATGTTTCTGTGAATAACTCCTGAACCGTAAGTCCTAGACGCTCGCTCTTGGCTGCATTCGATTCAGCTCGTGGCAGCCAGTCTAAAAAACACTATCTTGGACTTCTCTGCATGTTTCCCAGGCGAGCAATTGGCAGCATGTTCAGAACCATGTTTCTGAGGCTAATTCCTTAACCGTAAGTCCTAGACGCTCGATCTTGGCGGCATTCGTCTCAGCGCCTGGCAATTAGTATAAGAGCACTGTGTTTGACTTCTCTGGATGTTTCCCAGGCGAGTTATTGACAAGTAAATCCTAGACGCTCGATCTTGGTTATTTTCGCTTTCGCGGCTGGCAGTAAAAGAACCATGTTTCTGTGAATAACTCTTGAACCGTAAGTCACAGACGCTCGCTCTTGGCTGCATTCGATTCAGCTCGTGGCAGCCAGTCTAAAAAACACTATCTTGGACTTCTCTGCATGTTTCCCAGGCGAGCAATTGGCAGCATGTTCAGAACCATGTTTCTGTGAATAACTCCTGAACCGTAAGTCACAGACGCTCGCTCTTGGCTGCATTCGATTCAGCTCGTGGCAGCCAGTCTAAAAAACACTATCTTGGACTTCTCTGCATGTTTCCCAGGCGAGCAATTGGCAGCATGTTCAGAACCATGTTTCTGTGAATAACTCCTGAACCGTAAGTCACAGACGCTCGCTCTTGGCTGCATTCGATTCAGCTCGTGGCAGCCAGTCTAAAAAACACTATCTTGGACTTCTCTGCATGTTTCCCAGGCGAGCAATTGGCAGCATGTTCAGAACCATGTTTCTGTGAATAACTCCTGAACCGTAAGTCCTAGACGCTCGCTCTTGGCTGCATTCGATTCAGCTCGTGGCAGCCAGTCTAAAAAACACTATCTTGGACTTCTCTGCATGTTTCCCAGGCGAGCAATTGGCAGCATGTTCAGAACCATGTTTCTGAGGCTAATTCCTTAACCGTAAGTCCTAGACGCTCGATCTTGGCGGCATTCGTCTCAGCGCCTGGCAATTAGTATAGGAGCACTGTGTTTGACTTCTCTGGATGTTTCCCAGGCGAGTTATTGACAAGTAAATCCTAGACGCTCGATCTTGGTTATTTTCGCTTTCGCGGCTGGCAGTAAAAGAACCATGTTTCTGTGAATAACTCTTGAACCGTAAGTCACAGACGCTCGCTCTTGGCTGCATTCGATTCAGCTCGTGGCAGCCAGTCTAAAAAACACTATCTTGGACTTCTCTGCATGTTTCCCAGGCGAGCAATTGGCAGCATGTTCAGAACCATGTTTCTGTGAATAACTCCTGAACCGTAAGTCACAGACGCTCGCTCTTGGCTGCATTCGATTCAGCTCGTGGCAGCCAGTCTAAAAAACACTATCTTGGACTTCTCTGCATGTTTCCCAGGCGAGCAATTGGCAGCATGTTCAGAACCATGTTTCTGTGAATAACTCCTGAACCGTAAGTCACAGACGCTCGCTCTTGGCTGCATTCGATTCAGCTCGTGGCAGCCAGTCTAAAAAACACTATCTTGGACTTCTCTGCATGTTTCCCAGGCGAGCAATTGGCAGCATGTTCAGAACCATGTTTCTGTGAATAACTCCTGAACCGTAAGTCCTAGACGCTCGCTCTTGGCTGCATTCGATTCAGCTCGTGGCAGCCAGTCTTAAAAACACTATCTTGGACTTCTCTGCATGTTTCCCAGGCGAGCAATTGGCAGCATGTTCAGAACCATGTTTCTGAGGCTAATTCCTTAACCGTAAGTCCTAGACGCTCGATCTTGGCGGCATTCGTCTCAGCGCCTGCCAATTAGTATAGGAGCACTGTGTTTGACTTCTCTGGATGTTTCCCAGGCGAGTTATTGACAAGTAAATCCTAGACGCTCGATCTTGGTTATTTTCGCTTTCGCGGCTGGCAGTAAAAGAACCATGTTTCTGTGAATAACTCCTGAACCGTAAGTCCTAGACGCTCGCTCTTGGCTGCATTCGATTCAGCTCGTGGCAGCCAGTCTAAAAAACACTATCTTGGACTTCTCTGCATGTTTCCCAGGCGAGCAATTGGCAGCATGTTCAGAACCATGTTTCTGTGAATAACTCCTGAACCGTAAGTCACAGATGCTCGCTCTTGGCTGCATTCGATTCAGCTCGTGGCAGCCAGTCTAAAAAACACTATCTTGGACTTCTCTGCATGTTTCCCAGGCGAGCAATTGGCAGCATGTTCAGAACCATGTTTCTGTGAATAACTCCTGAACCGTAAGTCCTAGACGCTCGCTCTTGGCTGCATTCGATTCAGCTCGTGGCAGCCAGTCTAAAAAACACTATCTTGGACTTCTCTGCATGTTTCCCAGGCGAGCAATTGGCAGCATGTTCAGAACCATGTTTCTGTGAATAACTCCTGAACCGTAAGTCCTAGACGCTCGCTCTTGGCTGCATTCGATTCAGCTCGTGGCAGCCAGTCTAAAAAACACTATCTTGGACTTCTCTGCATGTTTCCCAGGCGAGCAATTGGCAGCATGTTCAGAACCATGTTTCTGTGAATAACTCCTGAACCGTAAGTCCTAGACGCTCGCTCTTGGCTGCATTCGATTCAGCTCGTGGCAGCCAGTCTAAAAAACACTATCTTGGACTTCTCTGCATGTTTCCCAGGCGAGCAATTGGCAGCATGTTCAGAACCATGTTTCTGAGGCTAATTCCTTAACCGTAAGTCCTAGACGCTCGATCTTGGCGGCATTCGTCTCAGCGCCTGGCAATTAGTATAGGAGCACTGTGTTTGACTTCTCTGGATGTTTCCCAGGCGAGTTATTGACAAGTAAATCCTAGACGCTCGATCTTGGTTATTTTCGCTTTCGCGGCTGGCAGTAAAAGAACCATGTTTCTGTGAATAACTCCTGAACCGTAAGTCCTAGACGCTCGCTCTTGGCTGCATTCGATTCAGCTCGTGGCAGCCAGTCTAAAAAACACTATCTTTGACTTCTCTGCATGTTTCCCAGGCGAGCAATTGGCAGCATGTTCAGAACCATGTTTCTGTGAATAACTCCTGAACCGTAAGTCACAGACGCTCGCTCTTGGCTGCATTCGATTCAGCTCGTGGCAGCCAGTCTAAAAAACACTATCTTGGACTTCTCTGCATGTTTCCCAGGCGAGCAATTGGCAGCATGTTCAGAACCATGTTTCTGTGAATAACTCCTGAACCGTAAGTCCTAGACGCTCGCTCTTGGCTGCATTCGATTCAGCTCGTGGCAGCCAGTCTAAAAAACACTATCTTGGACTTCTCTGCATGTTTCCCAGGCGAGCAATTGGCAGCATGTTCAGAACCACGTTTCTGAGGCTAATTCCTTAACCGTAAGTCCTAGACGCTCGATCTTGGCGGCATTCGTCTCAGCGCCTGGCAATTAGTATAGGAGCACTGTGTTTGACTTCTCTGGATGTTTCCCAGGCGAGTTATTGACAAGTAAATCCTAGACGCTCGATCTTGGTTATTTTCGCTTTCGCGGCTGGCAGTAAAAGAACCATGTTTCTGTGAATAACTCCTGAACCGTAAGTCCTAGACGCTCGCTCTTGGCTGCATTCGATTCAGCTCGTGGCAGCCAGTCTAAAAAACACTATCTTGGACTTCTCTGCATGTTTCCCAGGCGAGCAATTGGCAGCATGTTCAGAACCATGTTTCTGAGGCTAATTCCTTAACCGTAAGTCCTAGACGCTCGATCTTGGCGGCATTCGACTCAGCGCCTGGCAATTAGTATAGGAGCACTGTGTTTGACTTCTCTGGATGTTTCCCAGGCGAGTTATTGACAAGTAAATCCTAGACGCTCGATCTTGGTTATTTTCGCTTTCGCGGCTGGCAGTAAAAGAACCATGTTTCTGTGAATAACTCCTGAACCGTAAGTCCTAGACGCTCGCTCTTGGCTGCATTCGATTCAGCTCGTGGCAGCCAGTCTAAAAAACACTATCTTGGACTTCTCTGCATGTTTCCCAGGCGAGCAATTGGCAGCATGTTCAGAACCATGTTTCTGTGAATAACTCCTGAACCGTAAGTCCTAGACGCTCGCTCTTGGCTGCATTCGATTCAGCTCGTGGCAGCCAGTCTAAAAAACACTATCTTGGACTTCTCTGCATGTTTCCCAGGCGAGCAATTGGCAGCATGTTCAGAACCATGTTTCTGAGGCTAATTCCTTAACCGTAAGTCCTAGACGCTCGATCTTGGCGGCATTCGTCTCAGCGCCTGGCAATTAGTATAGGAGCACTGTGTTTGACTTCTCTGGATGTTTCCCAGGCGAGTTATTGACAAGTAAATCCTAGACGCTCGATCTTGGTTATTTTCGCTTTCGCGGCTGGCAGTAAAAGAACCATGTTTCTGTGAATAACTCCTGAACCGTAAGTCCTAGACGCTCGCTCTTGGCTGCATTCGATTCAGCTCGTGGCAGCCAGTCTAAAAAACACTATCTTGGACTTCTCTGCATGTTTCCCAGGCGAGCAATTGGCAGCATGTTCAGAACCATGTTTCTGTGAATAACTCCTGAACCGTAAGTCACAGACGCTCGCTCTTGGCTGCATTCGATTCAGCTCGTGGCAGCCAGTCTAAAAAACACTATCTTGGACTTCTCTGCATGTTTCCCAGGCGAGCAATTGGCAGCATGTTCAGAACCATGTTTCTGTGAATAACTCCTGAACCGTAAGTCCTAGACGCTCGCTCTTGGCTGCATTCGATTCAGCTCGTGACAGCCAGTCTAAAAAACACTATCTTGGACTTCTCTGCATGTTTCCCAGGCGAGCAATTGGCAGCATGTTCAGAACCATGTTTCTGTGAATAACTCCTGAACCGTAAGTCCTAGACGCTCGCTCTTGGCTGCATTCGATTCAGCTCGTGGCAGCCAGTCTAAAAAACACTATCTTGGACTTCTCTGCATGTTTCCCAGGCGAGCAATTGGCAGCATGTTCAGAACCATGTTTCTGAGGCTAATTCCTTAACCGTAAGTCCTAGACGCTCGATCTTGGCGGCATTCGTCTCAGCGCCTGGCAATTAGTATAGGAGCACTGTGTTTGACTTCTCTGGATGTTTCCCAGGCGAGTTATTGACAAGTAAATCCTAGACGCTCGATCTTGGTTATTTTCGCTTTCGCGGCTGGCAGTAAAAGAACCATGTTTCTGTGAATAACTCTTGAACCGTAAGTCACAGACGCTCGCTCTTGGCTGCATTCGATTCAGCTCGTGGCAGCCAGTCTAAAAAACACTATCTTGGACTTCTCTGCATGTTTCCCAGGCGAGCAATTGGCAGCATGTTCAGAACCATGTTTCTGAGGCTAATTCCTTAACCGTAAGTCCTAGACGCTCGATCTTGGCGGCATTCGTCTCAGCGCCTGGCAATTAGTATAGGAGCACTGTGTTTGACTTCTCTGGATGTTTCCCAGGCGAGTTATTGACAAGTAAATCCTAGACGCTCGATCTTGGTTATTTTCGCTTTCGCGGCTGGCAGTAAAAGAACCATGTGTCTGTGAATAACTCTTGAACCGTAAGTCACAGACGCTCGCTCTTGGCTGCATTCGATTCAGCTCGTGGCAGCCAGTCTACAAAACACTATCTTGGACTTCTCTGCATGTTTCCCAGGCGAGCAATTGGCAGCATGTTCAGAACCATGTTTCTGTGAATAACTCCTGAACCGTAAGTCACAGACGCTCGCTCTTGGCTGCATTCGATTCAGCTCGTGGCAGCCAGTCTAAAAAACACTATCTTGGACTTTTCTGCATGTTTCCCAGGCGAGCAATTGGCAGCATGTTCAGAACCATGTTTCTGTGAATAACTCCTGAACCGTAAGTCACAGACGCTCGCTCTTGGCTGCATTCGATTCAGCTCGTGGCAGCCAGTCTAAAAAACACTATCTTGGACTTCTCTGCATGTTTCCCAGGCGAGCAATTGGCAGCATGTTCAGAACCATGTTTCTGTGAATAACTCCTGAACCGTAAGTCACAGACGCTCGCTCTTGGCTGCATTCGATTCAGCTCGTGGCAGCCAGTCTAAAAAACACTATCTTGGACTTCTCTGCATGTTTCCCAGGCGAGCAATTGGCAGCATGTTCAGAACCATGTTTCTGTGAATAACTCCTGAACCGTAAGTCCTAGACGCTCGCTCTTGGCTGCATTCGATTCAGCTCGTGGCAGCCAGTCTAAAAAACACTATCTTGGACTTCTCTGCATGTTTCCCAGGCGAGCAATTGGCAGCATGTTCAGAACCATGTTTCTGTGAATAACTCCTGAACCGTAAGTCACAGACGCTCGCTCTTGGCTGCATTCGATTCAGCTCGTGGCAGCCAGTCTAAAAAACACTATCTTGGACTTCTCTGCATGTTTCCCAGGCGAGCAATTGGCAGCATGTTCAGAACCATGTTTCTGTGAATAACTCCTGAACCGTAAGTCACAGACGCTCGCTCTTGGCTGCATTCGATTCAGCTCGTGGCAGCCAGTCTAAAAAACACTATCTTGGACTTCTCTGCATGTTTCCCAGGCGAGCAATTGGCAGCATGTTCAGAACCATGTTTCTGTGAATAACTCCTGAACCGTAAGTCCTAGACGCTCGCTCTTGGCTGCATTCGATTCAGCTCGTGGCAGCCAGTCTAAAAAACACTATCTTGGACTTCTCTGCATGTTTCCCAGGCGAGCAATTGGCAGCATGTTCAGAACCATGTTTCTGAGGCTAATTCCTTAACCGTAAGTCCTAGACGCTCGATCTTGGCGGCATTCGTCTCAGCGCCTGGCAATTAGTATAGGAGCACTGTGTTTGACTTCTCTGGATGTTTCCCAGGCGAGTTATTGACAAGTAAATCCTAGACGCTCGATCTTGGTTATTTTCGCTTTCGCGGCTGGCAGTAAAAGAACCATGTTTCTGTGAATAACTCTTGAACCGTAAGTCACAGACGCTCGCTCTTGGCTGCATTCGATTCAGCTCGTGGCAGCCAGTCTAAAAAACACTATCTTGGACTTCTCTGCATGTTTCCCAGGCGAGCAATTGGCAGCATGTTCAGAACCATGTTTCTGAGGCTAATTCCTTAACCGTAAGTCCTAGACGCTCGATCTTGGCGGCATTCGTCTCAGCGCCTGGCAATTAGTATAGGAGCACTGTGTTTGACTTCTCTGGATGTTTCCCAGGCGAGTTATTGACAAGTAAATCCTAGACGCTCGATCTTGGTTATTTTCGCTTTCGCGGCTGGCAGTAAAAGAACCATGTGTCTGTGAATAACTCTTGAACCGTAAGTCACAGACGCTCGCTCTTGGCTGCATTCGATTCAGCTCGTGGCAGCCAGTCTACAAAACACTATCTTGGACTTCTCTGCATGTTTCCCAGGCGAGCAATTGGCAGCATGTTCAGAACCATGTTTCTGTGAATAACTCCTGAACCGTAAGTCACAGACGCTCGCTCTTGGCTGCATTCGATTCAGCTCGTGGCAGCCAGTCTAAAAAACACTATCTTGGACTTTTCTGCATGTTTCCCAGGCGAGCAATTGGCAGCATGTTCAGAACCATGTTTCTGTGAATAACTCCTGAACCGTAAGTCACAGACGCTCGCTCTTGGCTGCATTCGATTCAGCTCGTGGCAGCCAGTCTAAAAAACACTATCTTGGACTTCTCTGCATGTTTCCCAGGCGAGCAATTGGCAGCATGTTCAGAACCATGTTTCTGTGAATAACTCCTGAACCGTAAGTCACAGACGCTCGCTCTTGGCTGCATTCGATTCAGCTCGTGGCAGCCAGTCTAAAAAACACTATCTTGGACTTCTCTGCATGTTTCCCAGGCGAGCAATTGGCAGCATGTTCAGAACCATGTTTCTGTGAATAACTCCTGAACCGTAAGTCCTAGACGCTCGCTCTTGGCTGCATTCGATTCAGCTCGTGGCAGCCAGTCTAAAAAACACTATCTTGGACTTCTCTGCATGTTTCCCAGGCGAGCAATTGGCAGCATGTTCAGAACCATGTTTCTGTGAATAACTCCTGAACCGTAAGTCCTAGACGCTCGCTCTTGGCTGCATTCAATTCAGCTCGTGGCAGCCAGTCTAAAAAATACTATCTTGGACTTCTCTGCATGTTTCCCAGGCGAGCAATTGGCAGCATGTTCAGAACCATGTTTCTGAGGCTAATTCCTTAACCGTAAGTCCTAGACGCTCGATCTTGGCGGCATTCGTCTCAGCGCCTGGCAATTAGTATAGGAGCACTGTGTTTGACTTCTCTGGATGTTTCCCAGGCGAGTTATTGACAAGTAAATCCTAGACGCTCGATCTTGGTTATTTTCGCTTTCGCGGCTGGCAGTAAAAGAACCATGTTTCTGTGAATAACTCCTGAACCGTAAGTCCTAGACGCTCGCTCTTGGCTGCATTCGATTCAGCTCGTGGCAGCCAGTCTAAAAAACACTATCTTGGACTTCTCTGCATGTTTCCCAGGCGAGCAATTGGCAGCATGTTCAGAACCATGTTTCTGTGAATAACTCCTGAACCGTAAGTCACAGACGCTCGCTCTTGGCTGCATTCGATTCAGCTCGTGGCAGCCAGTCTAAAAAACACTATCTTGGACTTCTCTGCATGTTTCCCAGGCGAGCAATTGGCAGCATGTTCAGAACCATGTTTCTGTGAATAACTCCTGAACCGTAAGTCCTAGACGCTCGCTCTTGGCTGCATTCGATTCAGCTCGTGGCAGCCAGTCTAAAAAACACTATCTTGGACTTCTCTGCATGTTTCCCAGGCGAGCAATTGGCAGCATGTTCAGAACCATGTTTCTGAGGCTAATTCCTTAACCGTAAGTCCTAGACGCTCGATCTTGGCGGCATTCGTCTCAGCGCCTGGCAATTAGTATAGGAGCACTGTGTTTGACTTCTCTGGATGTTTCCCAGGCGAGTTATTGACAAGTAAATCCTAGACGCTCGATCTTGGTTATTTTCGCTTTCGCGGCTGGCAGTAAAAGAACCATGTTTCTGTGAATAACTCTTGAACCGTAAGTCACAGACGCTCGCTCTTGGCTGCATTCGATTCAGCTCGTGGCAGCCAGTCTAAAAAACACTATCTTGGACTTCTCTGCATGTTTCCCAGGCGAGCAATTGGCAGCATGTTCAGAACCATGTTTCTGTGAATAACTCCTGAACCGTAAGTCCTAGACGCTCGCTCTTGGCTGCATTCGATTCAGCTCGTGGCAGCCAGTCTAAAAAACACTATCTTGGACTTCTCTGCATGTTTCCCAGGCGAGCAATTGGCAGCATGTTCAGAACCATGTTTCTGTGAATAACTCCTGAACCGTAAGTCCTAGAAGCTCGCTCTTGGCTGCATTCGATTCAGCTCGTGGCAGCCAGTCTAAAAAACACTATCTTGGACTTCTCTGCATGTTTCCCAGGCGAGCAATTGGCAGCATGTTCAGAACCATGTTTCTGAGGCTAATTCCTTAACCGTAAGTCCTAGACGCTCGATCTTGGTGGCATTCGTCTCAGCGCCTGGCAATTAGTATAGGAGCACTGTGTTTGACTTCTCTGGATGTTTCCCAGGCGAGTTATTGACAAGTAAATCCTAGACGCTCGATCTTGGTTATTTTCGCTTTCGCGGCTGGCAGTAAAAGAACCATGTTTCTGTGAATAACTCCTGAACCGTAAGTCCTAGACGCTCGCTCTTGGCTGCATTCGATTCAGCTCGTGGCAGCCAGTCTAAAAAACACTATCTTGGACTTCTCTGCATGTTTCCCAGGCGAGCAATTGGCAGCATGTTCAGAACCATGTTTCTGTGAATAACTCCTGAACCGTAAGTCCTAGACGCTCGCTCTTGGCTGCATTCGATTCAGCTCGTGGCAGCCAGTCTAAAAAACACTATCTTGGACTTCTCTGCATGTTTCCCAGGCGAGCAATTGGCAGCATGTTCAGAACCATGTTTCTGTGAATAACTCCTGAACCGTAAGTCCTAGAAGCTCGCTCTTGGCTGCATTCGATTCAGCTCGTGGCAGCCAGTCTAAAAAACACTATCTTGGACTTCTCTGCATGTTTCCCAGGCGAGCAATTGGCAGCATGTTCAGAACCATGTTTCTGAGGCTAATTCCTTAACCGTAAGTCCTAGACGCTCGATCTTGGCGGCATTCGTCTCAGCGCCTGGCAATTAGTATAGGAGCACTGTGTTTGACTTCTCTGGATGTTTCCCAGGCGAGTTATTGACAAGTAAATCCTAGACGCTCGATCTTGGTTATTTTCGCTTTCGCGGCTGGCAGTAAAAGAACCATGTTTCTGTGAATAACTCTTGAACCGTAAGTCACAGACGCTCGCTCTTGGCTGCATTCGATTCAGCTCGTGGCAGCCAGTCTAAAAAACACTATCTTGGACTTCTCTGCATGTTTCCCAGGCGAGCAATTGGCAGCATGTTCAGAACCATGTTTCTGTGAATAACTCCTGAACCGTAAGTCCTAGACGCTCGCTCTTGGCTGCATTCGATTCAGCTCGTGGCAGCCAGTCTAAAAAACACTATCTTGGACTTCTCTGCATGTTTCCCAGGCGAGCAATTGGCAGCATGTTCAGAACCATGTTTCTGTGAATAACTCCTGAACCGTAAGTCCTAGAAGCTCGCTCTTGGCTGCATTCGATTCAGCTCGTGGCAGCCAGTCTAAAAAACACTATCTTGGACTTCTCTGCATGTTTCCCAGGCGAGCAATTGGCAGCATGTTCAGAACCATGTTTCTGAGGCTAATTCCTTAACCGTAAGTCCTAGACGCTCGATCTTGGCGGCATTCGTCTCAGCGCCTGGCAATTAGTATAGGAGCACTGTGTTTGACTTCTCTGGATGTTTCCCAGGCGAGTTATTGACAAGTAAATCCTAGACGCTCGATCTTGGTTATTTTCGCTTTCGCGGCTGGCAGTAAAAGAACCATGTTTCTGTGAATAACTCCTGAACCGTAAGTCCTAGACGCTCGCTCTTGGCTGCATTCGATTCAGCTCGTGCCAGCTAGTCTAAAAAACACTATCTTGGACTTCTCTGCATGTTTCCCAGGCGAGCAATTGGCAGCATGTTCAGAACCATGTTTCTGTGAATAACTCCTGAACCGTAAGTCACAGACGCTCGCTCTTGGCTGCATTCGATTCAGCTCGTGGCAGCCAGTCTAAAAAACACTATCTTGGACTTCTCTGCATGTTTCCCAGGCGAGCAATTGGCAGCATGTTCAGAACCATGTTTCTGTGAATAACTCCTGAACCGTAAGTCCTAGACGCTCGCTCTTGGCTGCATTCGATTCAGCTCGTGGCAGCCAGTCTAAAAAACACTATCTTGGACTTCTCTGCATGTTTCCCAGGCGAGCAATTGGCAGCATGTTCAGAACCATGTTTCTGTGAGTAACTCCTGAACCGTAAGTCCTAGACGCTCGCTCTTGGCTGCATTCGATTCAGCTCGTGGCAGCCAGTCTAAAAAACACTATCTTGGACTTCTCTGCATGTTTCCCAGGCGAGCAATTGGCAGCATGTTCAGAACCATGTTTCTGAGGCTAATTCCTTAACCGTAAGTCCTAGACGCTCGATCTTGGCGGCATTCGTCTCAGCACCTGGCAATTAGTATAGGAGCACTGTGTTTGACTTCTCTGGATGTTTCCCAGGCGAGTTATTGACAAGTAAATCCTAGACGCTCGATCTTGGTTATTTTCGCTTTCGCGGCTGGCAGTAAAAGAACCATGTTTCTGTGAATAACTCCTGAACCGTAAGTCCTAGACGCTCGCTCTTGGCTGCATTCGATTCAGCTCGTGGCAGCCAGTCTAAAAAACACTATCTTGGACTTCTCTGCATGTTTCCCAGGCGAGCAATTGGCAGCATGTTCAGAACCATGTTTCTGTGAATAACTCCTGAACCGTAAGTCACAGACGCTCGCTCTTGGCTGCATTCGATTCAGCTCGTGGCAGCCAGTCTAAAAAACACTATCTTGGACTTCTCTGCATGTTTCCCAGGCGAGCAATTGGCAGCATGTTCAGAACCATGTTTCTGTGAATAACTCCTGAACCGTAAGTCACAGACGCTCGCTCTTGGCTGCATTCGATTCAGCTCGTGGCAGCCAGTCTAAAAAACACTATCTTGGACTTCTCTGCATGTTTCCCAGGCGAGCAATTGGCAGCATGTTCAGAACCATGTTTCTGTGAATAACTCCTGAACCGTAAGTCCTAGACGCTCGCTCTTGGCTGCATTCGATTCAGCTCGTGGCAGCCAGTCTAAAAAACACTATCTTGGACTTCTCTGCATGTTTCCCAGGCGAGCAATTGGCAGCATGTTCAGAACCATGTTTCTGAGGCTAATTCCTTAACCGTAAGTCCTAGACGCTCGATCTTGGCGGCATTCGTCTCAGCGCCTGGCAATTAGTATAGGAGCACTGTGTTTGACTTCTCTGGATGTTTCCCAGGCGAGTTATTGACAAGTAAATCCTAGACGCTCGATCTTGGTTATTTTCGCTTTCGCGGCTGGCAGTAAAAGAACCATGTTTCTGTGAATAACTCCTGAACCGTAAGTCCTAGACGCTCGCTCTTGGCTGCATTCGATTCAGCTCGTGGCAGCCAGTCTAAAAAACACTATCTTGGACTTCTCTGCATGTTTCCCAGGCGAGCAATTGGCAGCATGTTCAGAACCATGTTTCTGTGAATAACTCCTGAACCGTAAGTCACAGACGCTCGCTCTTGGCTGCATTCGATTCAGCTCGTGGCAGCCAGTCTAAAAAAAACACTATATTGGACTTCTCTGCATGTTTCCCAGGCGAGCAATTGGCAGCATGTTCAGAACCATGTTTCTGTGAATAACTCCTGAACCGTAAGTCCTAGACGCTCGCTCTTGGCTGCATTCGATTCAGCTCGTGGCAGCCAGTCTAAAAAACACTATCTTGGACTTCTCTGCATGTTTCCCAGGCGAGCAATTGGCAGCATGTTCAGAACCATGTTTCTGAGGCTAATTCCTTAACCGTAAGTCCTAGACGCTCGATCTTGGCGGCATTCGTCTCAGCGCCTGGCAATTAGTATAGGAGCACTGTGTTTGACTTCTCTGGATGTTTCCCAGGCGAGTTATTGACAAGTAAATCCTAGACGCTCGATCTTGGTTATTTTCGCTTTCGCGGCTGGCAGTAAAAGAACCATGTTTCTGTGAATAACTCTTGAACCGTAAGTCACAGACGCTCGCTCTTGGCTGCATTCGATTCAGCTCGTGGCAGCCAGTCTAAAAAACACTATCTTGGACTTCTCTGCATGTTTCCCAGGCGAGCAATTGGCAGCATGTTCAGAACCATGTTTCTGTGAATAACTCCTGAACCGTAAGTCACAGACGCTCGCTCTTGGCTGCATTCGATTCAGCTCATGGCAGCCAGTCTAAAAAACACTATCTTGGACTTCTCTGCATGTTTCCCAGGCGAGCAATTGGCAGCATGTTCAGAACCATGTTTCTGAGGCTAATTCCTTAACCGTAAGTCCTAGACGCTCGATCTTGGCGGCATTCGTCTCAGCGCCTGGCAATTAGTATAGGAGCACTGTGTTTGACTTCTCTGGATGTTTCCCAGGCGAGTTATTGACAAGTAAATCCTAGACGCTCGATCTTGGTTATTTTCGCTTTCGCGGCTGGCAGTAAAAGAACCATGTTTCTGTGAATAACTCCTGAACCGTAAGTCCTAGACGCTCGCTCTTGGCTGCATTCGATTCAGCTCGTGGCAGCCAGTCTAAAAAACACTATCTTGGACTTCTCTGCATGTTTCCCAGGCGAGCAATTGGCAGCATGTTCAGAACCATGTTTCTGTGAATAACTCCTGAACCGTAAGTCACAGACGCTCGCTCTTGGCTGCATTCGATTCAGCTCGTGGCAGCCAGTCTAAAAAACACTATCTTGGACTTCTCTGCATGTTTCCCAGGCGAGCAATTGGCAGCATGTTCAGAACCATGTTTCTGTGAATAACTCCTGAACCGTAAGTCCTAGACGCTCGCTCTTGGCTGCATTCGATTCAGCTCGTGGCAGCCAGTCTAAAAAACACTATCTTGGACTTCTCTGCATGTTTCCCAGGCGAGCAATTGGCAGCATGTT
>NW_027463721.1:0-70209 GCF_050947455.1 Rhinoderma darwinii | reverse complement strand
TATGTAATATGAGGAGTACATCAGGATATATGTAATATGTGAGGAGTACATCAGGATATATGTAATATCTGAGGAGTACATCAGTGTATATGTAATATGAGAGGAGTACATCAGGATATATATAATATGTGAGGAGTACATCAGGATATATGTAATATGTGAGGAGTATATCAGGATATATGTAATATGTGAGGTGTACATCAGGGTATATTTAATATGTGAGGAGCACATCAGGGTATATGTAATATGTGAGGAGTACACCAGGATATATGTAATATGTGAGTAGCACATCAGGGTATATGTAATATGTGAGGAGTACATCAGGATATATGTAATATGTGAGGAGTACATCAGGGTATATGTAATATGTGAGGAGTACATCAGGGTATATGTAATCTGTGAGGAGTACATCAGGGTATATGTAATATGTGAGGAGTACATCAGGGTATATGTAATATGTGAGGAGTACATCAGGATATATGTAATATGTGAGGAGTACATCAGGGTATATGTAATATGTGAGGAGTACATCAGGGTATATGTAATATGTGAGGAGTACATCAGGGTATATGTAATATGTGAGGAGTACATCAGGATATATGTAATATGTGAGGAGTACATCAGGATATATGTAATATGTGAGGAGTACATCAGGGTATATGTAATGTGTGAGGAGTACATCAGGGTATATGTAATATGTGAGGAGTACATCAGGGTATATGTAATATGTGAGGAGTACATCAGGGTATATGTAATATGTCAGGAGTACATCAGGGTGTATGTAATATGTGAGGAGTACATCAGGGTATATGTAATATGTGAGGAGTACATCAGGGTATATGTAATATGTGAGGTGTACATCAGGATATATGTAATATGTGAGGAGCACATCAGGGTATATGTAATATGTGAGGAGTACATCAGGGTATATGTAATATGTGAGGAGTACATCAGGATATGTGTAATATGTGAGGAGTACATCAGGATATATGTAATATGTGAGGAGTACATTAGGGTATATGTAATATGTGAGGAGTACATCAGGGTATATGTAATATGTGAGGAGTACATCAGGGTATATGTAATATGTGAGGAGTACATCAGGGTATATGTAACATGTGAGGAGTACATCAGGGTATATGTAATATGTGAGGAGTACATCAGGGTATATGTAATATGTGAGGAGTACATCAGGATATATGTAATATGTGAGGAGTACATCAGGGTATATGTAATATGTGAGGAGTACATCAGGATATATGTAATATGTGAGGAGTACATCAGGGTATATGTAATATGTGAGGAGTACATCAGGGTATATGTAATATGTGAGGAGTACATCAGGATATATGTAATATGTGAGGAGTACATCAGGATATATGTAATATGTGAGGAGTACATCAGGGTATATGTAATATGTCAGGAGTACATCAGGGTGTATGTAATATGTGAGGAGTACATCAGGGTATATGTAATATGTGAGGAGTACATCAGGGTATATGTAATATGTGAGGAGTACATCAGGATATATGTAATATGTGAGGAGCACATCAGGGTATATGTAATATGTGAGGAGTACATCAGGGTATATGTAATATGTGAGGAGTACATCAGGATATGTGTAATATGTGAGGAGTACATCAGGATATATGTAATATGTGAGGAGTACATTAGGGTATATGTAATATGTGAGGAGTACATCAGGGTATATGTAATATGTGAGGAGTACATCAGGGTATATGTAATATGTGAGGAGTACATCAGGGTATATGCAATATGTGTGGAGTACATCAGGGTACATGTAATATGTGAGGAGCACATCAGGATATATGTAATATGTGAGGAGTACATCAGGGTATATGCAATATGTGTGGAGTACATCAGGGTACATGTAATATGTGAGGAGTACATCAGGGTATATGTAATATGTGAGGAGTACATCAGGGTATATGTAATATGTGAGGAGTACATCAGGGTATATGTAATATGTGAGGAGTACATCAGGGTATATGTAATATGTGAGGAGTACATCAGGGTATATGTAATATGTGAGGAGTACATCAGGATATATGTAATATGTGAGGAGTACATCAGGGTATATGCAATATGTGTGGAGTACATCAGGGTACATGTAATATGTGAGGAGTACATCAGGGTATATGTAATATGTGAGGAGTACATCAGGGTATATGCAATATGTGTGGAGTACATCAGGGTATATGTAATATGTCAGGAGTACATCAGGGTGTATGTAATATGTGAGGAGTACATCAGGGTATATGTAATATGTGAGGAGTACATCAGGGTATATGTAATATGTGAGGAGTACATCAGGATATATGTAATATGTGAGGAGCACATCAGGGTATATGTAATATGTGAGGAGTACATCAGGGTATATGTAATATGTGAGGAGTACATCAGGATATGTGTAATATGTGAGGAGTACATCAGGATATATGTAATATGTGAGGAGTACATTAGGGTATATGTAATATGTGAGGAGTACATCAGGGTATATGTAATATGTGAGGAGTACATCAGGGTATATGCAATATGTGTGGAGTACATCAGGGTACATGTAATATGTGAGGAGTACATCAGGATATATGTAATATGTGAGGGGTATATGTAATATGTGAGGAGCACATCAGGATATATGTAATATGTGAGGAGTACATCAGGGTATATGCAATATGTGTGGAGTACATCAGGGTACATGTAATATGTGAGGAGTACATCAGGGTATATGTAATATGTGAGGAGTACATCAGGGTATATGTAATATGTGAGGAGTACATCAGGGTATATGTAATATGTGAGGAGTACATCAGGGTATATGTAATATGTGAGGAGTACATCAGGGTATATGTAATATGTGAGGAGTACATCAGGATATATGTAATATGTGAGGAGTACATCAGGGTATATGTAATATGTGCGGAGTACATCAGGATATATGCGATATGTGAGGAGTACATCAGGGTATATGTAATATGTGAGGAGTACATCAGGGTATATGTAATATGTGAGGAGCACATCAGGGTATATGTAATATGTGAGGAGCACATCAGGGTATATGTAATATGTGAGGAGTACATCAGGATATATGTAATATGTGAGGAGTACATCAGGATACATGTAATATGTGAGGAGTACATCAGGTATATATGTAATATGTGAGGAGTACATCAGGGTATATGTAATATGTGAGGAGTACATCAGGATATATGTAATATGTGAGGAGTACATCAGGATACATGTAATATGTGGGGAGTACATCAGGGTATATGTAATATGTGAGGAGTACATCAGGGTATATGTAATATGTGAGGAGTACATCAGGGTATATGCAATATGTGTGGAGTACATCAGGGTACATGTAATATGTGAGGAGTACATCAGGATATATGTAATATGTGAGGGGTACATCAGGATACATGTAATATGTGGGGAGTACATCAGGGTATATGTAATATGTGAGGAGTACATCAGGGTATATGCAATATGTGTGGAGTACATCAGGGTACATGTAATATGTGAGGAGTACATCAGGATATATGTAATATGTGAGGAGTACATCAGGATACATGTAATATGTGGGGAGTACATCAGGGTATATGTAATATGTGAGGAGTACATCAGGGTATATGTAATATGTGAGGAGTACATCAGGGTATATGCAATATGTGTGGAGTACATCAGGGTACATGTAATATGTGAGGAGTACATCAGGGTATATGTAATATGTGAGGGGTATATGTAATATGTGAGGAGCACATCAGGGTATATGTAATATGTGAGGAGTACATAAGGGTATGTGTAATATGTGAGGAGTACATCAGGGTATATGTAATATGTGAGGAGTACATCAGGGTATATGTAATATGTGAGGAGTACATCAGGATATATGTAATATGTGAGGAGTACATCAGGGTATATGTAATATGTGAGGAGTACATCAGGATATATGTAATATGTGAGGAGTACATCAGGGTATATGTAATATGTGAGGAGTACATCAGGGTATATGTAATATGTGAGGAGTACATCAGGATATATGTAATATGTGAGGAGTACATCAGGGTATATGTAATATGTGAGGAGTACATCAGGGTATATGTAATATGTGAGGAGTACATCAGGATATATGTAATATGTGAGGAGTACATCAGGGTATATGTAATATGTGAGGAGTACATCAGGGTATATGTAATATGTGAGGAGTACATCAGGATATATGTAATATGTGAGGAGTACATCAGGGTATATGTAATATGTGAGGAGTACATCAGGATATATGTAATATGTGAGGAGTACATCAGGATATATGTAATATGTGAGGAGTACATCAGGGTATATGTAATATGTGAGGAGTACATCAGGATATATGTAATATCTGAGGAGTACATCAGGGTATATGTAATATGTGAGGAGTACATCAGGGTATATGTAATATGTGTGGAGTACATCAGTGTATATGTAATATGTGAGGAGTACATCAGGGTATATGTAATATGTGAGGAGTACATCAGGGTATATGTAATATGTGAGGAGTACATCAGGGTATATGTAATATGTGTGGAGTACATCAGTGTATATGTGAGGAGTACATCAGGATATATGTAATATCTGAGGAGTACATCAGCGTATATGTAATATGAGAGGAGTACATCAGGGTATATGTAATATGTGAAGAGTATATCAGGATATATGTAATATGTGAGGAGTACATCAGGATATATGTAATATGTGAGGAATACATCAGGGTATATGTAATATGAGGAGTACATCAGGATATATGTAATATGTGAGGAGTACATCAGGATATATGTAATATCTGAGGAGTACATCAGTGTATATGTAATATGAGAGGAGTACATCAGGATATATATAATATGTGAGGAGTACATCAGGATATATGTAATATGTGAGGAGTATATCAGGATATATGTAATATGTGAGGTGTACATCAGGGTATATTTAATATGTGAGGAGCACATCAGGGTATATGTAATATGTGAGGAGTACACCAGGATATATGTAATATGTGAGTAGCACATCAGGGTATATGTAATATGTGAGGAGTACATCAGGATATATGTAATATGTGAGGAGTACATCAGGGTATATGTAATATGTGAGGAGTACATCAGGGTATATGTAATCTGTGAGGAGTACATCAGGGTATATGTAATATGTGAGGAGTACATCAGGATATATGTAATATGTGAGGAGTACATCAGGGTATATGTAATATGTGAGGAGTACATCAGGGTATATGTAATATGTGAGGAGTACATCAGGGTATATGTAATATGTGAGGAGTACATCAGGATATATGTAATATGTGAGGAGTACATCAGGATATATGTAATATGTGAGGAGTACATCAGGGTATATGTAATGTGTGAGGAGTACATCAGGGTATATGTAATATGTGAGGAGTACATCAGGGTATATGTAATATGTGAGGAGTACATCAGGGTATATGTAATATGTCAGGAGTACATCAGGGTGTATGTAATATGTGAGGAGTACATCAGGGTATATGTAATATGTGAGGAGTACATCAGGGTATATGTAATATGTGAGGTGTACATCAGGATATATGTAATATGTGAGGAGCACATCAGGGTATATGTAATATGTGAGGAGTACATCAGGGTATATGTAATATGTGAGGAGTACATCAGGATATGTGTAATATGTGAGGAGTACATCAGGATATATGTAATATGTGAGGAGTACATTAGGGTATATGTAATATGTGAGGAGTACATCAGGGTATATGTAATATGTGAGGAGTACATCAGGGTATATGTAATATGTGAGGAGTACATCAGGGTATATGTAACATGTGAGGAGTACATCAGGGTATATGTAATATGTGAGGAGTACATCAGGGTATATGTAATATGTGAGGAGTACATCAGGATATATGTAATATGTGAGGAGTACATCAGGGTATATGTAATATGTGAGGAGTACATCAGGATATATGTAATATGTGAGGAGTACATCAGGGTATATGTAATATGTGAGGAGTACATCAGGGTATATGTAATATGTGAGGAGTACATCAGGATATATGTAATATGTGAGGAGTACATCAGGATATATGTAATATGTGAGGAGTACATCAGGGTATATGTAATATGTCAGGAGTACATCAGGGTGTATGTAATATGTGAGGAGTACATCAGGGTATATGTAATATGTGAGGAGTACATCAGGGTATATGTAATATGTGAGGAGTACATCAGGATATATGTAATATGTGAGGAGCACATCAGGGTATATGTAATATGTGAGGAGTACATCAGGGTATATGTAATATGTGAGGAGTACATCAGGATATGTGTAATATGTGAGGAGTACATCAGGATATATGTAATATGTGAGGAGTACATTAGGGTATATGTAATATGTGAGGAGTACATCAGGGTATATGTAATATGTGAGGAGTACATCAGGGTATATGTAATATGTGAGGAGTACATCAGGGTATATGCAATATGTGTGGAGTACATCAGGGTACATGTAATATGTGAGGAGCACATCAGGATATATGTAATATGTGAGGAGTACATCAGGGTATATGCAATATGTGTGGAGTACATCAGGGTACATGTAATATGTGAGGAGTACATCAGGGTATATGTAATATGTGAGGAGAACATCAGGGTATATGTAATATGTGAGGAGTACATCAGGGTATATGTAATATGTGAGGAGTACATCAGGGTATATGTAATATGTGAGGAGTACATCAGGGTATATGTAATATGTGAGGAGTACATCAGGGTATATGTAATATGTGAGGAGTACATCAGGGTATATGTAATATGTGAGGAGTACATCAGGATATATGTAATATGTGAGGAGTACATCAGGATATATGTAATATGTGAGGAGTACATCAGGGTATATGTAATATGTGAGGAGTACATCAGGGTATATGTAATGTGTGAGGAGTACATCAGGATATATGTAATATGTGAGGAGTACATCAGGGTATATGTAATATGTGAGGAGTACATCAGGATATATGTAATATGTGAGGAGTACATCAGGGTATATGTAAGCTGTGAGGAGTACATCAGGGTATATGTAATGTGTGAGGAGTACATCAGGGTATATGTAATATGTGAGGAGTACATCAGGATATATGTAATATGTGAGGAGTACATCAGGATATATGTAATATGTGAGGAGTACATCAGGATATATGTAATATGTGAGGAGTACATCAGGGTATATGTAATATGTGAGGAGTACATCAGGGTATATGTAATATGTGAGGAGTACATCAGGGTATATGTAATATGTAAGGAGTACATCAGGATATATGTAATATGTGAGGAGTACATCAGGGTATATGTAATATGTGAGGAGTACATCGGGATATATGTAATATGTGAGGAGTACATCAGGGTATATGTAATATGTGAGGAGCATATCAGGGTATATATGTATTATGTGAGGAGTACATCAGGATATATGTAATATGTGAGGAGTACATCAGGGTATATGTAATATGTGAGGAGTACATCAGGGTATATGTAATATGTGAGGAGTACATCAGGGTACATGTAATATGTGAGGAGTACATCAGGATATATGTAATATGTGAGGAGTACATCAGGATATATGTAATATGTGAGGAGTACATCAGGGTATATGTGATATGTGAGGAGTACATCAGGATATATGTAATATGTGAGGAGTACATCAGGATATATGTAATATGTGAGGAGTACATCAGGATATATGTAATATGTGAGGAGTACATCAGGATATATGTAATATGTGAGGAGTACATCAGGATATATGTAATATGTGAGGAGTACATCAGGATACATGTAATATGTGAGGAGCACATCAGGGTATATGTAATATGTGAGGAGCACATCAGGGTATATGTAATATGTGAGGAGCACATCAGGGTATATGTAATATGTGAGGAGTACATCAGGGTATATGTAATATGTGAGGAGTACATCAGGATATATGTAATATGTGAGGAGTACATCAGGGTATATGTAATATGTGAGGAGTACATCAGGATATATGTAATATGTGAGGAGCATATCAGGGTATATATGTATTATGTGAGGAGTACATCAGGATATATGTAATATGTGAGGAGTACATCAGGGTATATGTAATATGTGAGGAGTACATCAGGGTATATCAGGGTATAATACGAGGGTAAACCAATGAAAACCTAAATTTTGCTCCGTTTCTCTGATCGTTGACCTCCAGCGGGTCATTTTTTTCCTGACCATAGAATCAATCGATTAATTTATAGCTAGAGAAAATTGAGACTTGAAAATTACGAAGAAATTGAAGAAATCTGTTTTGTCGCGAAATACTATATATTACTGTTTGACTATTTATTTGTATTTTTATATATTTTTTACATCCATTTTATGCACTATTTTTTTACACTTGAGTGTTCATTTCATGATATCTGTATATACACGCACACTGTATAGCATCATATTTACTTTATATATTATTGATTGCTGAGTTTTTTTACTCATTTAACACACAAATTAATCTCCCGTTTTGAATACACGTGTTTATATATATTTGTATATTCTCTTTCTTACTTGCACTTTAATTCATTATTATTTTTGGATTTTAGGATTATTAATGTCTTTGTTTGGGATATTATCTATAAATACACATCACCTTCTTCTTATTATTATTATGTTTTATCAATTTCTATATTAAATTATTTCACTGTTATTATTTTCTGTGTTTTTTCTGTGTTTTTTCTGCGTTTTTTCTGCGTTTTTTCTGCGTTTTTTCTGCGTTTTTTCTGTGTTTTTTCTGTTTTTTCTGCGTTTTTTCTGTTTTTTCTGTGTTTTTTCTGTGTTTTTTCTGTGTTTTTTCTGCGTTTTTTCTGTTTTTTCTGCGTTTTTTCTGTGTTTTGCACTTCATATTGATTCGTTTTCACATCACACTAATTATAAAGCTATATATATCGGTATCTGATTTCTTTTTGTTGTCTGTTGGTTTATTCAGAGACTGACATTCACTATATAATTCCTACTACTCTGAATGGCCACTTTTATATATATATATATGTACATTTGGTTTTTCGATGTAATAAGTTAAGTGTTTCAGTATATTATGCTGTAATGCGGTCTATGCTTTTCGATAACCTGCCCAATCGTGTGCTTTCTCTGTACATCCAGTCATTTTCTTTATACTAGCGCTTGTCCTGTGCGCTTACGTCAGGGGGAGGGGTTTCGCTTCCTTCCGATTGGTGCGTCTGCATTGGAGTGGGCGCGGCACTCCGGTGTCAGATACCGTTGGCCCGCTCCCACTCTGATGACGCACTGTCGGAAGCACACGAGCGGCCATCTCTATACCTGGCGCATGACGCTGATAGCAAGATCCCATTGATTTATATAACTTTATTTACAAATGCACGTGATTGGGCAGGGGATCGTATAAAGGGGTGACCCTAGCTGGAGAGACGCCACCCCCGGACGAAGGCATCCCGCCGAAACGCGCGTCGGGTCTGACGGTCTCACATTGCAGGGATATCATCATCATCATCATCATCATCATCATCATCATGTCATTGTATTCATTCCTCCCATGCTGCTCGCTTCTATAAACACTCACTTACCTGCATGTCTCTGCTTCTTATGGGGGGTCGGTGTTCGGCTCCAGACTTTCCGTGTTCCCATCGTTCTATGTTATTACCAATGCACATTGCTGTATCCCATATGTTATTATTGCTCTGATGACATCATTAATTAGTCCGGCTGCATCGGTTCATTCTATTAGACTTTGTCCCCATTTTCTGCACTCCTATCCCTTGTGATTTTTGAACGTTTTTATTCACGCGCTTTATGACTCCTCTTTTCATTGTTGTGACGTGTGTTAATAAAGTTTGTGATTGTTTCTGCCATACTTTTCGTGTTAATTGTACCCCATACTCTATAGGTTATATACGAGGGTATAATAATGGGGTAAATCAATAATATTTCATAGATATGTGGCCGGTGTCGCACTGATAAATGGCGCCCGATCTTATCCGCTTTTGGACACTCTGCACATTTGGTGTCGCCATATTCTGAGAGCCAGAACTTTCTTCTTTTTCAGCGACGCTCGTATTGTCTGTTACATTTTTTTGCGGTGTTCACCGTGTGGGAAAAACAACATTACGTTTTTATAGTTTGGATCGTTACGGACGCGGTGATACCAAATATGTGAACTTTTAAACGTTTTCATATTTTTCCTATAATAAAAGGCCGTCTTACACAGCCGACACCTCGCTGCAACGGGTGCAATCAAAGATCACTTTGATTCCGCCCATTTAACATCTTAAATGCCGCAGTCAATCGCGACCGCAGTATTTAGAGTGTTTAGAATCTGGGGAGCGCCCCCTGACACAAGCGATGGAGCCCCCCACCCCCGCGGCATGATCGGATGTTAACAACGGTTCTTATAGCAGCCTGGGGGCCCAATGAAGCCCCCAGGTCGGCCATCTTTGTACTCCTGTGAAGCTCTGCCTCCGGCAGGAGACTGTCAGAATCACGATATACATCAGTACATACATCAGTATATCATGCAAGTGATACAACGATCGCTTCAAGTCCCCTAGAGGGACTAATAAAAGAGTAAAAAACAATAAAATAAAGTTTTTTGTTTTTTTTTTGTTTAAAAAGTATTAAGTTAAATTGACGGAAAAATAAAAAAATGATAGCTTTTGGAACGTGGGAGCAAAAAAGAAAAGTGAAAATCTGTGGGATTTTTCTTTCCAAGTGGATGCGATGGAACGTCTAGTGGATGCGATTGAACGTCTAGTGGATGCGATTGAACGTCTAGTGGATGCGATTGAACGTCTAGTGGATGCGATTGAACGTCTAGTGGATGCGATTGAACGTCTAGTGGATGCGATTGAACGTCTAGTGGATGCGATTGAACGTCTAGTGGATGCGATTGAACGTCTAGTGGATGCGATTGAACGTCTAGTGGATGTCAAGAAGTGTTGAAGAATGGTCTGAAAGGAGACCGGAAATAAATGTAACCCTATTGAGAGAAGCGCTAATTCCGGTTTTGGGGAAATATCGGAACCATAAAGCTCAGAGAGCAATTGGAATATTTTGGGCCACGCTGTGTTGGCTTTTCACGTTCCCACCACATATGGATAAAGGCGCCTCTGTGGTTCCCGCATATCCAGCAGTCAGAAGATACATCGGGAGTATTTGTGACAATCTGGGCGGGGTACAGTGCCAGCTAGAATATCTTTTCTCGTATTTTCGATATGATTGGCACATCTAGAATGTTTCGCTGTAGCCATGAGGGCGGAATCCCACTGGTCAGTTGTAAGTGATGGAGAGAAATCTGATTCCCACATCGTTTTAATGTGACGTCGATGATCTGAGGTTGGAGAATTTAACATTTAGACAAACCCTTATCAGATCTATTCGAATAGATAATCCGTCTCCAAAGAGGATGAGGAGTGAAGGTGTAACGGGGGTGGTTTTTGCAGTGCATGTCTGACCTGGAGGTGTTTGTAGAAATCCTTGTTAGGAATCTTATATTCCCCATTCGACTCGGAGAAGAGGATGAATTTACCATGTTCCATCATTTGTGACGTTTATCTATGTTTTGTCTTTCCAGTGAGCAAAATCAAGATTAGGGATTGTAATTTCCAACACATCTAAGGGGTTATTAGAAATCTTCATTTGAGTTCACTTTTTTTTGTGTGTAATAATATTCCATAAGGAGAATATGGCTTGTATGGGAGACAAAGGGGATCGGGGCACATATTTTAATTGCGAGACCGCGGGTAGGAAATATTTAAGATGCGGAGTTTTCAGAGAGCGCATTTCTATTGAACCCGCCGTTTAGATTTATCATTCGACCACAACGGACGTAATTGATCCAAAATAGCTGCTCTGTAATACTGCAGTCTGGGGGGGCCCTGAACCTCCTATTTTTGGATGTCAGAACATCGGCTCTGATTCTTGCTTTCTTTTTGTTCCAAAGAAATCTTAATATTAAACGTTGAATTTGTTTTAGAAACGATCTAGGACTAAAGATTGGCATGTTACGAAATAGATCAAGAGTTTTCAGAAGAATGATCATTTTTACAGCCACAATTTTACCCAACCACGACCTGCCCTGTGTGCCGAGATTGGCCATGTCTGGTTTGATTGTATTCAATAAAGGGGAGAACTTCGAGTTAAACAGTTTTGAGGGAGGAAATGCAAGTTTAATTCCTAAATAAGTCATTTCTGATTTAACCCGGATAAATTGGATTTTTTCTTCCCGGGTCTGTCTCATTCTCTGGGGTTTCCCTAGATTAAGGATTTGACTTTTGGATCTATTATTTTGTAGTATGAAAACCTGCTAAATTTTTCTATCAGCGAGACGGTCGTCTGCAATGAGGATTCCGGATTGGAGAGCGCAATTATCACGTCATCTGCAAATACCCCTATTCTGTGTTCTTCAGGACCTACTGAAATGCCAGAACGATGAGGTGAAGATCTAATGGCGTGAGCAAAGGGTCCATCAAAAGCGCAAAAAGAAGAGGGGTCACGGGGCGTCCCTGTCTGGTGACATTCGTCATTTTAAAAGGTGCGGACATAAACCAGCAGAGTTACAGTTGCAGTCGCTGATGAATATAAGGAGAGGATCGCCGGTAGAAAAGAACCTTTATAACCACATTTCTGCAAGACCAGTTTACAATGACCCCAGTGACCTCTGTCGAAGGCCTTCTCTGCGACTAAAGATAGGACGAAAGACGGCGTCCGCGAGACATCAATTATATCAACACGTCTCCTTGTGCCATCTACGGTTTGACGACCTTTGATAAAGCCTACTTGGTCGGGATGAACACTTGAGGGGAGAACGGTTACGAGTCTGTTCGACATCAGTTCAGCCGTTATTTTTAATAGAGAGATTGGTCTGAAATTTGCCGGTGTATCTGGAGATTTCCCTGGTTCCGGGAGAGTAACGATTATTGCGTGTAGCGTCTCACCGGGAGTGGAGCCGGCAGAGACCAGAGTGTTTAAGCATTGTAATAAATAACGAGATAGAATGTGAGAAAAATGTTTGTTGTTTTCATTCGGAGACCGTCGGGTCCAGGAGATTTGTGGAGTCTCAAGGATTTTACCACTTCTGCGATTTCCCTTTCCGATAGGTCCCTGTTCAGAATCTCTAATTGGTCACTAGAAAGTGACGGTAACGCCATGCCTTCCAGGAAGTCCAGAGATGGTTGGGGAGGATTGGGATCGTCTTGGAAATTGTATAGAGAGGAGTAATAGCGAGCAAATTCGTTAGCGATATCAAGAGGGTTCAGGAGTTTTGGTTTATTTTTATCAAAACGATAAGGGATTCTGGATTTGGCAGCTTTTTCCTTTAGTTTGTTTGCCAAAAGTTTGGAGGCTTTAAAATGTTGCCAATAGTGTATCGGTTTAGCTTTTCTAAGGCCCTGTTCGCACAGAGTTTTTTTGACGTGGAAACCGCGTCTCAAAACTCGTCAAAAACCTCCCGAAAATGCCTCCCATTGATTTCAATGGGAGTAGGACGAGTTTTTTTACCGCGAGTAAAAAAAACGCGTCGCGGTAAAAAGAAGCGACATGACCCATCTTGAGGCGGTTTCCGCCTCCAAAACCCCATTTCAATCAGTCAGAAAGAGGAAAAAACGCCTCGACGAGTCTTTTGACGAGTTTTTGTCAAACCAGTGTGCAAAAACCGTCTGGAGCAGTTTATGCAGGAGGAATTTTCCTCCTGCAAAAAACTCTGTGTGAACAGGGCCTAAGATGGAGTTCATAATTGTTTTGACGAATAAGATGTAATTGATGCCGGAGAGATTTGATTTCTTCAGTTCGTGTCGACGAAATGGTAGATTTGATTTGGTTTTCTAAGAGTATTAATTTGTCCGTTACGTTTTTCTAGCGCTGCGATCTTCAGAAGATGGCCTCTTATGACCACCTTATGGGCACAACACAAAGTAGTCGTAGAAATGTTATCAACATTGTTTAGAGAGAAATCTTCAGACCGCGCCTTTTCTATGGCAGATCCGTGGACCTCGTTATTGAGAAGGTCATTATTTCATCTCCGGGAGACGTTGGGGGTTTCCTGAAATGTAATGGATGCCGGTGCAGGATCTGACCCCGCGATCGCAGCCATTCTTCTACGTGATATTCTTTGTATTAACCATTTGTCTACTAATAACAAGTCGGTACGAGAGTTTGTATTATGTGGATTAGAAAAAACGTCTCGTCTCTTTCAGACGCGTGATGAACTCTCCGTGCATCGTATGACTCCTCCGTGTGTAAGAAGTTACGTAAATCACAGTTCTCGTCTCCAGATTGAGGTGGTTTCTGTCCAAGACCAGATCTATAGTCCTAGTAAAGGCTCCACCGATTATGAAACGACCTTTTCTCTGTGACTGCGCCAGTTCCAATAATTGCCTTGTAAATGGGTGTTGGCGATTCTTGGGCGCATAAAGATTTACTATGGTGAATGTTACATGGTTAATAAGGCACCTGATCACTAGATCTCCTGATCACTAGATCTCCTGATCACTAGATCTCTACCATCGGCATCAGAGATAATAGATGTCAATTGAAACGCGACCGTGTCCCTTACGCCAATCAGGAAATCAGGACTCCTTTTTTGTTTTCCGTTGCACGGGAGTAAAAGATGTGGGGAATGTCTGTTGTATATTCCGGGGGAATCTCTTTCATTTGATGAGATCACATTTTTGTTTGCCACATTCTTTCCAGAGCAGGGACCTCTTATAAGGGCTATTAAGACCCTTGACATTCAAAGTACATGTCGTAATAACCATTGAGAAGATTGTACCCGCTATAAAGGCATATCTGTGGGAATGACATCACATTGCATAATGGAAATACATCTAACATATAAAACGTTCACGTTCAGTGTTGCAGATCTTACAGAGTACCATGGATTTATTAAAAAAAACGAAATCTGAACATTGGAAAAACATCCCAAATAACCAAAAATGTTGGTTAAAGAGTCTTGGCTCTAAGTGAACCCGTCTGGACATCCTAGGATAGTCACTTGACATCAGGGGGGGTTGGGAGCTTGAGAACCGAGAAAATCAGGTGTTGAGGTTATTAAAGCACGGAACTGTTCAGAAAATAAGCATTACAGCGATTGAAAGCTCCGGATTGGAGAAAAACTTATCAAATATCTGGATGAGACGGAGATTCCTGGCGTTCTGCCGGCCGTGGACCTTTCCCGTGGAATAGTAGTCGCTTTCTTCTTTTTTGCTGCTGTGTTGTCGCCATCTAGTGGGAGATCCAGAGACCACTTCCTGAGTAAATTAGCTGCTTCTTTGGGAGAAGAAATAGAGTGAGTCGTTCCATTATTTCCAATGATCAATTTGACTGGGAGGCCCCACGTGTAGGGTATGTTGTTTCGCCTCAGAACCCGAGTAGTTGAAGCAAACTCTCTTCTTCTAGCCAGTGTGGCTATGGTAAGTCCGCAGGTAGTGAAATGTACTGGAGCCGCTCAGGGAGATTCTTTGTATTCGCTGCAGCCTTAAGCAGCGCATCTTTGAAATGAAAAAAAATATATTCTAGCCAAGACTTCCCTGGGGATAGCAGGAGCCAGGTGTTTGGGTTTAGGGACCCTGTGGGACCTGTCCATGAGTAGATCTCTTTCCAAGGCGTTGGGAATCAATACTGTGAATAGATCAGTGAAATATTCTCATCTGTGATATTTTCAGGGATGTTCCTGAATCGAATATTGTTCCTTCTAGAACGGTCCTCCAGGTCGGCTAATTTCAGCCTGATGAGTGATAAATCCTCTTCTGCAGCATTATGAGCGTCCACCAGACTGTCGTGGGCCTTGGTGAAATCCTCCATCTTGTCCTCTATATGTGCTGTTCTTTCTCCTATAGCGATCAGCTCAGTGTGGAGAGATGATGTTGTTCGGGTACTAATCAGTCTCAACCGGCAGGGATAATACGCTGAGTTCGTACGAAAGGAATCACACCACACAGAGTCTGGTACAAAGCTCCTCACTCAGCATCAGGCGTCACTGATTTATTTATTACACACATTTGTTCTATATCTCCTTTCTCCTGGGGGTGGGTACATGTTATCACACTTTTATAAAAGCACGTATCACTGTAAGCCTCTTGATACTTGTGTCATCCATGGATAGGTTCACCCTTATCTGGTCCTTTAGATATGTCTTCATAGTTCATAGTTTGTTCATACCAGGAAGTGACTTGTTATTTTATTAGTGCGTAGTCCCTGTTCAGGGGCCATCTTGCCACGTATACTTATCTAATCCTATTACTATTGCTTCATCACAATTATGTACACAACTCTATAGTCTATATTTTATTAAAGAAAGAAAATTATTATAAACATTAACTTCTGTCCACTCCATCCTTCACAGTCCCCCCTTTTATCATTATTTTCTTCATTTCTTAACCTAAGTGTGTCCGTGCTCTGGGAAAGGGGAGTAAAAGGATTTTTTCACCAGTTTGAGACGAGCCTCCCCTATTAGGAGACCCCCCTTTGTAGCTGGACTTAAAGAGTCGGTGCACACCCTACACTATCTATTCATCTTCAGAACAATAGTCTCGATAAAGGGTGGTTGTTTTCATGGATGGAGTTGGTAAAAGTCCTTCAATTTCTGAAGAAAACATAAAAGTGGGAGTTACTTCAGTTATAGTTTTAGTCATTAATCTCTTCATACATGGTAATACACAACAAGCAATAACTGCGAAAAGCACTAGAAAGATTAAGATTACAATCCCAATTTGGGCCAGAATTTTCTGCCATCCGGTTAACCATGAGAAATACTGATCCCATGGGTCTGTGAAACCTCAATTTCGTTTTAATTCCTCGGATAAAGAAACAATCTGTTTGATTGCCATGGTTACTTTGCCGTTTGGTCCTGTGTTATCTGGAATAAAAGTACAACAGGTAGTACCTATCATGGCACAAACGCCTCCTTTTTCTGCTAGTATCATATCAAGGGCCATACGGTTCTGGAAAGTCATAGTAGATGTGGGTCCTAACTGGTCAGCTAGACCTTGTAAAGCGTCCCTAGTATAGTTAACAAACCGTTGCTGGTTGTAATAGATATAATTTATCCAATCTACATTTTTGTTAGCTGTGATCATAGGGATTAATGATTCAAATCAAGCTGCTACCTGATCCCGGGCCTTGAATTCATCTGGGACCCCCCTTGGGACTCCTATAGCATCTATATACACATGGGGGTCAAAACTTCCTTTCAGATCTCTTTTTTCCCCTTGTAAATATGTGACTATTTTGAGAGATGGTCTCTTGGGTTTCTAACTGTATACCATTCAATACTCCTAAATATCTCTTAAAATTGTTATCAAGAATACAAAATATCTCCTATTTCTTATTTGGCTATTATTCATACATAATATCATCCCATCAGTTTCTTTTATTACAATCGTAGAGTTGAGCCTCTCCTTGTTGCATCTTTCATAAGTCTTATTTATCATTTCGTTTCTATTTTTACTGGTTGTATATTTCTGTCGATACTGTAAATCTGGTTCATAACAACAAAACCACAGCCCCGGCGTCTCTTCTTGTATGCTAATGTTGGCTGTTTTGTCTATGTGAAGGTACACAGTCCCTCCATGTGGTCCTTTTTTCCAAGTCCCTTCGGTTGTAGTCACATTTGTAGTATAACACGGGTCATTGGCCTTACAGGTGTAGTTACCCTGCTTTCTATCCACTGTGGCATTCGCCCACCCTGTCCTGAACTGTTCCAGTGATTCTGTACTGATTACGTGTACAGGAGTAGCAGTTCTGCCTTTTTGTATAAGAGCACACGCAACAACCGCCGCAACAACCGCAAAGATCTTCATTCTTCTGGCTGAAGAACCTTTTTACAATGACTGGCGTGAATCCAGCTTGCCTTTCCTTCGAGCTTCACTGAGGTGCTTGTAACGAGTAGGACTTGAAAAGGACCATCAAATCTTGGGTCTAGACTTTTCCTCACGTGTCTTTTAACAACGACCCAATCTGCTGGTTCTAGCTTATACGTCAACTGAATCAGGACCTGGAATGGAAGCAAATACTTGTGCATGCACCTTGGTCAATTGTTTGTCAAGCGTTGATACATAATCTGTTAGTCTACCATACTGCATTTGGAGCACCTGTGGAAAATAACATCCTAATCTGGGAGCCGACCCAAATAAGATCTCATATGGGCTGAGACCTGTTCTTTTTGTGGGCGTGTATCTTACTGAGAACAAGGCTAATGGTAGACACTCGGTCCATGGTTTCCCGTTTTCTACCATTGCTTTTTGGATTTTCAATTTGAGAGTCCCATTTAGTCTCTCAACCTTCCCACTGCTTTGTGGATGGTATGGTGTATGTAGGGCTTGACTTATGCCTAGAGCTGACAACACATGGTTCATGATTTCACCCGTAAAATGAGTTCCTCTGTCGCTCTCGATCACCTCTGGAACTCCATATCTGCACACCACCTCGTTGATCAGTTTCTTTGCTGTGGCTACGGCTGTAGCTTTGGTTACTGGAAAAGCTTCTGGCCATCCTGAAAAGAGATCAATACAAACAAGCACATACTCATAGGTACCAACTTTTGGTAATTGAATATAGTCTATCTGCAGTCTCTGGAACGGATATATAGGTCTGGGTGTGTGCTTCTGTGGTACTTTTACAGTTCTTCCAATATTATGTGTTGCACAGATCATGCATCCTTGTGTAAAACTGCTGGCCATCACACTAAACCCTGGGGCATACCACACCTTGTTTACCAAGTCCATCATTGCCGTTTTTTGTTGGTGTGTCTCTCCATGTGTTATCTGGGCCATCATTGGGAACATTGTCTTAGGCAGGCACAGTTTATTCTGGCATTGCCAGAGGCCATCTTTTCGTAGCGTTGCTCCTTGGGCCGTCCACTTGTCTTTTTCTTCTTTTGTTGCTTGTCCTTGAAGTTTTTGCCGTAGTTCCGGGCTTACAGCTGGTCTTGTTTCCTCTGGATCTTTTATCTGACATACGGCTGCTAACACGGGTAGCTTCTGTGCTGCTTGCTTTTGCGGCTTGGTCTGCCAAAGCATTTCCTTTTGTCTCTGGTGAACTCACCTTAGTGTGAGCTTTTAATGTTTACTACTGCTAATTGAGAGTCAGAGTATATATTTGCTGTCTTTCCTTCTGCATGTTGGCATGCTGCTGCCAGGGCCTTAAGCTCCGCTTCTTGTGCTGAGCGGGACGCTGGTAAGGAGGCTGCTTATTGTAGGACTACATCTTCGGTGGTTACTGCATATCCTGTAAGAAAAGATCCTTCTACAAAATACCTTGAACCATCCACAAAGAGTATTTAGGTCTGGGTTTTGGAGTGGGGTATCTTTTACATGTGCGAAGCCCACTGTTTCCTGGGCCATAAGGGCCATACAATCATGTTCATCAGTTTCAGACAAAAATTGTGACCATACTTTACCTACGTCTTCTCCCCCTTGCTCCAAAGGCAGTAAGGTAGCTGGGTTCAATGTAGTACAGCGGTGTAAAGTAACCTGCTCAGGGAGAAGAAGCGCACAGGTTAATCTCAAATGTCTTGCAGTGGACAAATGCTTAGGTTGTACTTGAGTTAGAATAGCAGTAATATATATATCATGTGGTGGAAATGCCAGGACCAAATCTGAGGCCTTGTTTAACATTGAATTTACAGCAATGATAGCTCTCACACATGATGGGGAACCTCGGGCCACAGGGTCTAGTCTAGCTGAATAATATACTATCGGGCTCTGCTGTGGTCCATGACTTTGTGTGAGAACCGCAGTGTCATGTCCATTTTGTTCAGTACAGTACAAAGTATATGCTTGCGTAGAGGTACTCCATGGATTGGTGTCACAAGCCGCTACCAAACACAACTCCTCCTCATTCAGCTGATAATCCAGAATACTTTGAGAATCTCACTTTTATCAGGTTCTGCAAATACTTGATTAATACAAAAACAAATAAAAATAAAACATTCCCAAAAACTTTACATCAAATTAACAATGTCCAGACAAGTTTTGTTTTGCCTTCTCCCTCATCTAAATCCATAAAGACTCGTGTGAGTGACGTCACATCGCCTCCTGTGTAACTTTGCTGGAGGGGGATGGTCTCTTACACATAAACCAAAATTGTACCTGATCAGTTCCTTCACCCTTCCCCCCTTTGTGGACTCTGCGAGAGTGATGTAGCAGAGTTCACAACTACATCTCAACATAACACTAATTTAACCCCTTGTAATGTACAACAGCCTGAAACAAAAATGACTTTTTCCTGACAAACATTTGATCTTTACAATGACATAACTCATGTGTGAAATCAAAAACAAAACAATTGTAGTTAGTTATTCAATAAAACAGAAAATATTATCTCTGATCACATTAATTACTGCAAACCAATAAACAGTATAACGGTGGGGGGCACATACATTTTCAAAACCCCGTGTCTCACAGTATCTGTAGTTTAATACATCTGAATTAACATCAAAACACATGAAATCTGATCACATCATAACACATAAATATCGTAACTTTTATAACCAACAGCGCTTGCGCAAAAGAGAAGAAATGTATTTAGGTTTGTAGACATTACTGATATATATATATATCTCAGCAGTGCATATTGAGATCCCTCTGTCTCATCAGCCCTGCAGACTGCACCCAGTCAGCCCCCCTCCTCCTCCTCCCAAACACAGCACACTTTAGGGGGGAGGGAGGTCACAAACTCGCAGCTTCTCACAATCTTAACACTTTCAATGCCGGCAAAACAACATACGTATCTGCAATCATTTATCACACCATTGTACAGGAATTATCTACGTTAATGTTTAACCGTACAATCTGACGGCCACCATCTCTATATTATGATGACGTGTTGTTTCATCAGTGAACTAAAACTGGAACTTCTGTAAATAGAAAAAACACTACAAATGACAAAATTAACAAGGTGATTATTTCATACTGATTTGGTTGGGCCGGGCGTGGCCACATCCTACGGAGGGGGCTTATAAAATCCACCTTCTTGTGTGAGTACCGGATATAACGGAACAACAGGTTTAGGTGTACCAAGATGGCCTCCTGGGGCGGGGAGTGGTGCCGAAGGCGTGGCATATATGGGAGGATCGGGGCGTGGAAAGTGACATGATACACAATATTCAACTTGGGGCGGGTTCTGTTAACCACAACTGGGACACTCCCACGAAGTTAGAATTCCACCGTCGCCATTATAGGGCGGTGGCTGGACACGTTCTTTGTAATACACATATTTGATGATTTTACCCTTTCTGTCTCGTATTTCTTGCTCAGTAAACTTGTCTTTAGTTATGGCTATGGCTGTTCTTTGCCAAGCTAATGCTTCATCTAACTTTCCTTCGTCACTTAATCTTCCCTTGTTTTCCCTAAGAGCTGCAGCCCATTCTTCCATCTATAAATATGCCACATATGTGCATAACTTTCTTACTATTTTCTACATTCTTCTTGCCTTCTCTTTTTTCTACTATCTCTTTTGCGGTTAATGAACCACATTCCTTTGCCTGTCTCTTTGTTTTAAACACATTAAACATACTGTTCTATATTTAACACCGTCCTGAGAATGAAACCTTATTCTCGATGTTTCTGAACACAAAACACAATTTTTTTTTATATTTTTTTTTTAAACACAATTATAACTGACTGTCTGTCTCTGTCGTCTTAATGGTATCAAACTATACCCTGCGACCAATTAAATTAAATTATTACACTTACACCTGTCGTCTTAATGGTATCAACCTATACCCTGCGACCAATTAAATTATTACACTTACACCTGTCGTCTTAATGGTATCAACCTATACCCTGCGACCAATTAAATTATTACACTTACACCTGTCGTCTTAATGGTATCAACCTATACCCTGCGACCAATTAAATTATCACACTTATACTTATCACCTATGCCGGCGAGACGCGACTATCTATACTATGATTCTTGGAACCACACAGCGGGTTAACTCTCTGTCGCTGAGAGTGTGGCCGGGATCGACTCCAAATACCTCGGTATCTTATCACCTGCTCACTCTCCCACACGGATAAGAGCCAATATTCATAAACATGAACTTAACCTTACCGTGTTTTATTTGAAGCTGATCAGACTTCCTGGGAGCGTGGCTGGCGATTCAATGTTGAGGCGTCTGGGGGTCGTCGATCACGGACACGGCTTATCCCTCGAGTGTGGCCCCACGTCGAGCGCCAAAATGTTCGGGTACTAATCAGTCTCAACCGGCAGGGATAATACGCTGAGTTCGTACGAAAGGAATCACACCACACAGAGTCTGGTACAAAGCTCCTCACTCAGCATCAGGCGTCACTGATTTATTACACACATTTGTTCTATATCTCCTTTCTCCTGGGGGTGGGTACATGTTATCACACTTTTATAAAAGCACGTATCACTGTAAGCCTCTTGTTACTTTGTGTCATCCTTGGATAGGTTCACCCTTATCTGGTCCTTTAGATATGTCTTCATAGTTCATAGTTTGTTCATACCAGGAAGTGACTTGTTATTTTATTAGTGCGTAGTCCCTGTTCAGGGGCCATCTTGCCACGTATACTTATCTAATCCTATTACTATTGCTTCATCACAATTATGTACACAACTCTATAGTCTATATTTTATTAAAGAAAGAAAATTATTATAAACATTAACTTCTGTCCACTCCATCCTTCACAATGTTACACCCTGAATATCTGCAGGTATAGTATCTTTCAGCTCCGTGTGGAGAGATGATATTACACCCTGAATATCTGCATGTATAGTATCTTTCAGCTCCGTGTGGAGAGATGATGTTACACCCTGAATATCTGCATGTATAGTATCTTTCAGCTCCGTGTGGAGAGATGATATTACACCCTGAATATCTGCATGTATAGTATCTTTCAGCTCCGTGTGGAGAGATGATATTACACCCTGAATATCTGCATGTATAGTATCTTTCAGCTCAGTGTGGAGAGATGATGTTACACCCTGAATATCTGCATGTATAGTATCTTTCAGCTCCGTGTGGAGAGATGATATTACACCCTGAATATCTGCATGTATAGTATCTTTCAGCTCCGTGTGGAGAGATGATGTTGCACCCTGAATATCTGCATGTATAGTATCTTTCAGCTCCGTGTGGAGAGATGATATTGCACCCTGAATATCTGCATGTATAGTATCTTTCCGCTCAGTGTGGAGAGATGATATTACACCCTGAATATCTGCATGTATAGTATCTTTCAGCTCAGTGTGGAGAGATGATATTACACCCTGAATATCTGCATGTATAGTATCTTTCAGCTCCGTGTGGAGAGATGATGTTACACCCTGAATATCTGCATGTATAGTATCTTTCAGCTCAGTGTGGAGAGATGATGTTACACCCTGAATATCTGCATGTATAGTATCTTTCAGCTCCGTGTGGAGAGATGATATTGCACCCTGAATATCTGCATGTATAGTATCTTTCAGCTCCGTGTGGAGAGATGATGTTACACCCTGAATATCTGCATGTATAGTATCTTTCAGCTCAGTGTGGAGAGATGATATTACACCCTGAATATCTGCATGTATAGTATCTTTCAGCTCAGTGTGGAGAGATGATGTTACACCCTGAATATCTGCATGTATAGTATCTTTCAGCTCCGTGTGGAGAGATGATATTACACCCTGAATATCTGCATGTATAGTATCTTTCAGCTCAGTGTGGAGAGATGATGTTACACCCTGAATATCTGCATGTATAGTATCTTTCAGCTCCGTGTGGAGAGATGATGTTGCACCCTGAATATCTGCATGTATAGTATCTTTCAGCTCCGTGTGGAGAGATGATGTTACACCCTGAATATCTGCATGTATAGTATCTTTCAGCTCCGTGTGGAGAGATGATATTACACCCTGAATATCTGCATGTATAGTATCTTTCAGCTCCGTGTGGAGAGATGATGTTGCACCCTGAATATCTGCATGTATAGTATCTTTCAGCTCCGTGTGGAGAGATGATGTTACACCCTGAATATCTGCATGTATAGTATCTTTCAGCTCCGTGTGGAGAGATGATATTACACCCTGAATATCTGCATGTATAGTATCTTTCAGCTCCGTGTGGAGAGATGATATTACACCCTGAATATCTGCATGTATAGTATCTTTCAGCTCAGTGTGGAGAGATGATATTACACCCTGAATATCTGCATGTATAGTATCTTTCAGCTCCGTGTGGAGAGATGATGTTGCACCCTGAATATCTGCATGTATAGTATCTTTCAGCTCAGTGTGGAGAGATGATGTTGCACCCTGAATATCTGCATGTATAGTATCTTTCAGCTCCGTGTGGAGAGATGATATTACACCCTGAATATCTGCATGTATAGTATCTTTCAGCTCCGTGTGGAGAGATGATATTACACCCTGAATATCTGCATGTATAGTATCTTTCAGCTCAGTGTGGAGAGATGATATTACACCCTGAATATCTGCAGGTATAGTATCTTTCAGCTCCGTGTGGAGAGATGATGTTACACCCTGAATATCTGCATGTATAGTATCTTTCAGCTCAGTGTGGAGAGATGATATTACACCCTGAATATCTGCATGTATAGTATCTTTCAGCTCCGTGTGGAGAGATGATATTACACCCTGAATATCTGCATGTATAGTATCTTTCAGCTCCGTGTGGAGAGATGATGTTGCACCCTGAATATCTGCATGTATAGTATCTTTCAGCTCCGTGTGGAGAGATGATGTTGCACCCTGAATATCTGCATGTATAGTATCTTTCAGCTCCGTGTGGAGAGATGATGTTACACCCTGAATATCTGCATGTATAGTATCTTTCAGCTCCGTGTGGAGAGATGATATTACACCCTGAATATCTGCATGTATAGTATCTTTCAGCTCCGTGTGGAGAGATGATGTTACACCCTGAATATCTGCAGGTATAGTATCTTTCAGCTCCGTGTGGAGAGATGATATTACACCCTGAATATCTGCATGTATAGTATCTTTCAGCTCAGTGTGGAGAGATGATGTTGCACCCGGAATATCTGCATGTATAGTATCTTTCAGCTCCGTGTGGAGAGATGATATTACACCCTGAATATCTGCATGTATAGTATCTTTCAGCTCCGTGTGGAGAGATGATATTACACCCTGAATATCTGCATGTATAGTATCTTTCAGCTCCGTGTGGAGAGATGATATTACACCCTGAATATCTGCATGTATAGTATCTTTCAGCTCAGTGTGGAGAGATGATGTTGCACCCTGAATATCTGCATGTATAGTATCTTTCAGCTCCGTGTGGAGAGATGATATTACACCCTGAATATCTGCATGTATAGTATCTTTCAGCTCCGTGTGGAGAGATGATGTTACACCCTGAATATCTGCATGTATAGTATCTTTCAGCTCCGTGTGGAGAGATGATATTACACCCTGAATATCTGCATGTATAGTATCTTTCAGCTCCGTGTGGAGAGATGATGTTACACCCTGAATATCTGCATGTATAGTATCTTTCAGCTCAGTGTGGAGAGATGATGTTGCACCCTGAATATCTGCATGTATAGTATCTTTCAGCTCAGTGTGGAGAGATGATATTACACCCTGAATATCTGCATGTATAGTATCTTTCAGCTCCGTGTGGAGAGATGATGTTACACCCTGAATATCAGCATGTATAGTATCTTTCAGCTCAGTGTGGAGAGATGATGTTGCACCCTGAATATCAGCATGTATAGTATCTTTCAGCTCAGTGTGGAGAGATGATGTTGCACCCTGAATATCTGCATGTATAGTATCTTTCAGCTCAGTGTGGAGAGATGATGTTGCACCCTGAATATCTGCATGTATAGTATCTTTCAGCTCAGTGTGGAGAGATGATATTACACCCTGAATATCTGCATGTATAGTATCTTTCAGCTCAGTGTGGAGAGATGATATTACACCCTGAATATCTGCATGTATAGTATCTTTCAGCTCCGTGTGGAGAGATGATGTTACACCCTGAATATCAGCATGTATAGTATCTTTCAGCTCCGTGTGGAGAGATGATATTACACCCTGAATATCTGCATGTATAGTATCTTTCAGCTCAGTGTGGAGAGATGATGTTACACCCTGAATATCTGCATGTATAGTATCTTTCAGCTCCGTGTGGAGAGATGATGTTGCACCCTGAATATCTGCAGGTATAGTATCTTTCAGCTCAGTGTGGAGAGATGATGTTGCACCCTGAATATCTGCATGTATAGTATCTTTCAGCTCCGTGTGGAGAGATGATGTTGCACCCTGAATATCTGCATGTATAGTATCTTTCAGCTCCGTGTGGAGAGATGATGTTACACCCTGAATATCTGCATGTATAGTATCTTTCAGCTCCGTGTGGAGAGATGATGTTACACCCTGAATATCTGCATGTATAGTATCTTTCAGCTCCGTGTGGAGAGATGATATTACACCCTGAATATCAGCATGTATAGTATCTTTCAGCTCCGTGTGGAGAGATGATGTTGCACCCTGAATATCTGCATGTATAGTATCTTTCAGCTCCGTGTGGAGAGATGATATTACACCCTGAATATCTGCATGTATAGTATCTTTCAGCTCCGTGTGGAGAGATGATGTTGCACCCTGAATATCTGCAGGTATAGTATCTTTCAGCTCCGTGTGGAGAGATGATGTTACACCCTGAATATCTGCATGTATAGTATCTTTCAGCTCAGTGTGGAGAGATGATATTACACCCTGAATATCTGCATGTATAGTATCTGTCAGCTCCGTGTGGAGAGATGATGTTGCACCCTGAATATCTGCATGTATAGTATCTTTCAGCTCCGTGTGGAGAGATGATGTTACACCCTGAATATCTGCATGTATAGTATCTTTCAGCTCAGTGTGGAGAGATGATGTTGCACCCTGAATATCTGCATGTATAGTATCTTTCAGCTCCGTGTGGAGAGATGATGTTGCACCCTGAATATCTGCATGTATAGTATCTTTCAGCTCCGTGTGGAGAGATGATGTTACACCCTGAATATCTGCATGTATAGTATCTTTCAGCTCCGTGTGGAGAGATGATGTTACACCCTGAATATCTGCATGTATAGTATCTTTCAGCTCAGTGTGGAGAGATGATATTACACCCTGAATATCTGCATGTATAGTATCTTTCAGCTCAGTGTGGAGAGATGATATTACACCCTGAATATCTGCATGTATAGTATCTTTCAGCTCCGTGTGGAGAGATGATGTTACACCCTGAATATCTGCATGTATAGTATCTTTCAGCTCCGTGTGGAGAGATGATATTACACCCTGAATATCTGCATGTATAGTATCTTTCAGCTCCGTGTGGAGAGATGATATTACACCCTGAATATCTGCATGTATAGTATCTTTCAGCTCCGTGTGGAGAGATGATGTTACACCCTGAATATCAGCATGTATAGTATCTTTCAGCTCAGTGTGGAGAGATGATATTACACCCTGAATATCTGCATGTATAGTATCTGTCAGCTCCGTGTGGAGAGATGATGTTGCACCCTGAATATCTGCATGTATAGTATCTTTCAGCTCAGTGTGGAGAGATGATATTACACCCTGAATATCTGCATGTATAGTATCTGTCAGCTCCGTGTGGAGAGATGATGTTGCACCCTGAATATCTGCATGTATAGTATCTTTCAGCTCCGTGTGGAGAGATGATGTTGCACCCTGAATATCTGCATGTATAGTATCTTTCAGCTCCGTGTGGAGAGATGATATTGCACCCTGAATATCTGCATGTATAGTATCTTTCAGCTCCGTGTGGAGAGATGATATTACACCCTGAATATCTGCATGTATAGTATCTTTCAGCTCCGTGTGGAGAGATGATGTTGCACCCTGAATATCTGCATGTATAGTATCTTTCAGCTCAGTGTGGAGAGATGATGTTACACCCTGAATATCTGCATGTATAGTATCTTTCAGCTCCGTGTGGAGAGATGATATTACACCCTGAATATCTGCAGGTATAGTATCTTTCAGCTCCGTGTGGAGAGATGATATTACACCCTGAATATCTGCATGTATAGTATCTTTCAGCTCCGTGTGGAGAGATGATATTACACCCTGAATATCTGCATGTATAGTATCTTTCAGCTCCGTGTGGAGAGATGATGTTGCACCCTGAATATCTGCATGTATAGTATCTTTCAGCTCCGTGTGGAGAGATGATGTTGCACCCTGAATATCTGCATGTATAGTATCTTTCAGCTCCGTGTGGAGAGATGATGTTACACCCTGAATATCTGCATGTATAGTATCTTTCAGCTCCGTGTGGAGAGATGATATTACACCCTGAATATCTGCATGTATAGTATCTTTCAGCTCCGTGTGGAGAGATGATGTTACACCCTGAATATCTGCAGGTATAGTATCTTTCAGCTCCGTGTGGAGAGATGATATTACACCCTGAATATCTGCATGTATAGTATCTTTCAGCTCAGTGTGGAGAGATGATGTTGCACCCGGAATATCTGCATGTATAGTATCTTTCAGCTCCGTGTGGAGAGATGATATTACACCCTGAATATCTGCATGTATAGTATCTTTCAGCTCCGTGTGGAGAGATGATATTACACCCTGAATATCTGCATGTATAGTATCTTTCAGCTCCGTGTGGAGAGATGATATTACACCCTGAATATCTGCATGTATAGTATCTTTCAGCTCAGTGTGGAGAGATGATGTTGCACCCTGAATATCTGCATGTATAGTATCTTTCAGCTCCGTGTGGAGAGATGATATTACACCCTGAATATCTGCATGTATAGTATCTTTCAGCTCCGTGTGGAGAGATGATGTTACACCCTGAATATCTGCATGTATAGTATCTTTCAGCTCCGTGTGGAGAGATGATATTACACCCTGAATATCTGCATGTATAGTATCTTTCAGCTCCGTGTGGAGAGATGATGTTACACCCTGAATATCTGCATGTATAGTATCTTTCAGCTCAGTGTGGAGAGATGATGTTGCACCCTGAATATCTGCATGTATAGTATCTTTCAGCTCAGTGTGGAGAGATGATATTACACCCTGAATATCTGCATGTATAGTATCTTTCAGCTCCGTGTGGAGAGATGATGTTACACCCTGAATATCAGCATGTATAGTATCTTTCAGCTCAGTGTGGAGAGATGATGTTGCACCCTGAATATCAGCATGTATAGTATCTTTCAGCTCAGTGTGGAGAGATGATGTTGCACCCTGAATATCTGCATGTATAGTATCTTTCAGCTCAGTGTGGAGAGATGATGTTGCACCCTGAATATCTGCATGTATAGTATCTTTCAGCTCAGTGTGGAGAGATGATATTACACCCTGAATATCTGCATGTATAGTATCTTTCAGCTCAGTGTGGAGAGATGATATTACACCCTGAATATCTGCATGTATAGTATCTTTCAGCTCCGTGTGGAGAGATGATGTTACACCCTGAATATCAGCATGTATAGTATCTTTCAGCTCCGTGTGGAGAGATGATATTACACCCTGAATATCTGCATGTATAGTATCTTTCAGCTCAGTGTGGAGAGATGATGTTACACCCTGAATATCTGCATGTATAGTATCTTTCAGCTCCGTGTGGAGAGATGATGTTGCACCCTGAATATCTGCAGGTATAGTATCTTTCAGCTCAGTGTGGAGAGATGATGTTGCACCCTGAATATCTGCATGTATAGTATCTTTCAGCTCCGTGTGGAGAGATGATGTTGCACCCTGAATATCTGCATGTATAGTATCTTTCAGCTCCGTGTGGAGAGATGATGTTACACCCTGAATATCTGCATGTATAGTATCTTTCAGCTCCGTGTGGAGAGATGATGTTACACCCTGAATATCTGCATGTATAGTATCTTTCAGCTCCGTGTGGAGAGATGATATTACACCCTGAATATCAGCATGTATAGTATCTTTCAGCTCCGTGTGGAGAGATGATGTTGCACCCTGAATATCTGCATGTATAGTATCTTTCAGCTCCGTGTGGAGAGATGATGTTACACCCTGAATATCTGCATGTATAGTATCTTTCAGCTCCGTGTGGAGAGATGATATTACACCCTGAATATCTGCATGTATAGTATCTTTCAGCTCCGTGTGGAGAGATGATGTTACACCCTGAATATCTGCATGTATAGTATCTTTCAGCTCCGTGTGGAGAGATGATATTACACCCTGAATATCTGCATGTATAGTATCTTTCAGCTCCGTGTGGAGAGATGATATTGCACCCTGAATATCTGCATGTATAGTATCTTTCAGCTCCGTGTGGAGAGATGATATTACACCCTGAATATCTGCATGTATAGTATCTTTCAGCTCCGTGTGGAGAGATGATGTTGCACCCTGAATATCTGCATGTATAGTATCTTTCAGCTCCGTGTGGAGAGATGATGTTGCACCCTGAATATCTGCATGTATAGTATCTTTCAGCTCAGTGTGGAGAGATGATGTTACACCCTGAATATCTGCATGTATAGTATCTTTCAGCTCCGTGTGGAGAGATGATATTACACCCTGAATATCTGCATGTATAGTATCTTTCAGCTCCGTGTGGAGAGATGATGTTACACCCTGAATATCTGCATGTATAGTATCTTTCAGCTCCGTGTGGAGAGATGATGTTACACCCTGAATATCTGCATGTATAGTATCTTTCAGCTCCGTGTGGAGAGATGATATTACACCCTGAATATCTGCATGTATAGTATCTTTCAGCTCAGTGTGGAGAGATGATATTACACCCTGAATATCTGCATGTATAGTATCTTTCAGCTCCGTGTGGAGAGATGATGTTGCACCCTGAATATCTGCATGTATAGTATCTTTCAGCTCAGTGTGGAGAGATGATGTTACACCCTGAATATCTGCATGTCTAGTATCTTTCAGCTCCGTGTGGAGAGATGATGTTGCACCCTGAATATCTGCATGTATAGTATCTTTCAGCTCCGTGTGGAGAGATGATGTTGCACCCTGAATATCTGCATGTATAGTATCTTTCAGCTCCGTGTGGAGAGATGATGTTACACCCTGAATATCTGCATGTATGGTATCTTTCAGCTCCGTGTGGAGAGATGATGTTACACCCTGAATATCTGCATGTATGGTATCTTTCAGCTCCGTGTGGAGAGATGGTATTACACCCTGAATATCTGCATGTATAGTATCTTTCAGCTCCGTGTGGAGAGATGATATTACACCCTGAATATCAGCATGTATGGTATCTTTCAGCTCCGTGTGGAGAGATGGTATTACACCCTGAATATCTGCATGTATAGTATCTTTCAGCTCCGTGTGGAGAGATGATATTACACCCTGAATATCAGCATGTATAGTATCTTTCAGCTCCGTGTGGAGAGATGATATTACACCCTGAATATCTGCATGTATAGTATCTTTCAGCTCCGTGTGGAGAGATGATGTTGCACCCTGAATATCAGCATGTATAGTATCTTTCAGCTCCGTGTGGAGAGATGATATTGCACCCTGAATATCTGCAGGTATAGTATCTTTCAGCTCCGTGTGGAGAGATGATGTTACACCCTGAATATCTGCATGTATAGTATCTTTCAGCTCAGTGTGGAGAGATGATATTACACCCTGAATATCTGCATGTATAGTATCTGTCAGCTCCGTGTGGAGAGATGATGTTGCACCCTGAATATCTGCATGTATAGTATCTTTCAGCTCCGTGTGGAGAGATGATGTTGCACCCTGAATATCTGCATGTATAGTATCTTTCAGCTCCGTGTGGAGAGATGATGTTGCACCCTGAATATCTGCATGTATAGTATCTTTCAGCTCCGTGTGGAGAGATGATGTTACACCCTGAATATCTGCATGTATAGTATCTTTCAGCTCCGTGTGGAGAGATGATATTACACCCTGAATATCTGCATGTATAGTATCTTTCAGCTCCGTGTGGAGAGATGATGTTACACCCTGAATATCTGCAGGTATAGTATCTTTCAGCTCCGTGTGGAGAGATGATATTACACCCTGAATATCTGCATGTATAGTATCTTTCAGCTCAGTGTGGAGAGATGATGTTGCACCCTGAATATCTGCATGTATAGTATCTTTCAGCTCCGTGTGGAGAGATGATATTACACCCTGAATATCTGCATGTATAGTATCTTTCAGCTCCGTGTGGAGAGATGATATTACACCCTGAATATCTGCATGTATAGTATCTTTCAGCTCCGTGTGGAGAGATGATGTTACACCCTGAATATCTGCATGTATAGTATCTTTCAGCTCCGTGTGGAGAGATGATGTTACACCCTGAATATCTGCATGTATAGTATCTTTCAGCTCAGTGTGGAGAGATGATATTACACCCTGAATATCTGCATGTATAGTATCTTTCAGCTCAGTGTGGAGAGATGATATTACACCCTGAATATCTGCAGGTATAGTATCTTTCAGCTCCGTGTGGAGAGATGATATTACACCCTGAATATCTGCAGGTATAGTATCTTTCAGCTCCGTGTGGAGAGATGATGTTGCACCCTGAATATCTGCATGTATAGTATCTTTCAGCTCAGTGTGGAGAGATGATGTTGCACCCTGAATATCTGCAGGTATAGTATCTTTCAGCTCCGTGTGGAGAGATGATATTACACCCTGAATATCTGCAGGTATAGTATCTTTCAGCTCCGTGTGGAGAGATGATGTTGCACCCTGAATATCTGCATGTATAGTATCTTTCAGCTCAGTGTGGAGAGATGATGTTGCACCCTGAATATCTGCATGTATAGTATCTTTCAGCTCCGTGTGGAGAGATGATATTACACCCTGAATATCTGCATGTATAGTATCTTTCAGCTCCGTGTGGAGAGATGATGTTACACCCTGAATATCAGCATGTATAGTATCTTTCAGCTCAGTGTGGAGAGATGATGTTGCACCCTGAATATCTGCATGTATAGTATCTTTCAGCTCCGTGTGGAGAGATGATGTTGCACCCTGAATATCTGCATGTATAGTATCTTTCAGCTCCGTGTGGAGAGATGATGTTACACCCTGAATATCTGCATGTATAGTATCTTTCAGCTCCGTGTGGAGAGATGATGTTACACCCTGAATATCTGCATGTATAGTATCTTTCAGCTCAGTGTGGAGAGATGATATTACACCCTGAATATCTGCATGTATAGTATCTTTCAGCTCAGTGTGGAGAGATGATATTACACCCTGAATATCTGCATGTATAGTATCTTTCAGCTCCGTGTGGAGAGATGATGTTACACCCTGAATATCTGCATGTATAGTATCTTTCAGCTCCGTGTGGAGAGATGATATTACACCCTGAATATCTGCATGTATAGTATCTTTCAGCTCCGTGTGGAGAGATGATATTACACCCTGAATATCTGCATGTATAGTATCTTTCAGCTCCGTGTGGAGAGATGATGTTACACCCTGAATATCAGCATGTATAGTATCTTTCAGCTCAGTGTGGAGAGATGATATTACACCCTGAATATCTGCATGTATAGTATCTGTCAGCTCCGTGTGGAGAGATGATGTTGCACCCTGAATATCTGCATGTATAGTATCTTTCAGCTCAGTGTGGAGAGATGATATTACACCCTGAATATCTGCATGTATAGTATCTGTCAGCTCCGTGTGGAGAGATGATGTTGCACCCTGAATATCTGCATGTATAGTATCTTTCAGCTCCGTGTGGAGAGATGATGTTGCACCCTGAATATCTGCATGTATAGTATCTTTCAGCTCCGTGTGGAGAGATGATATTGCACCCTGAATATCTGCATGTATAGTATCTTTCAGCTCCGTGTGGAGAGATGATATTACACCCTGAATATCTGCATGTATAGTATCTTTCAGCTCCGTGTGGAGAGATGATGTTGCACCCTGAATATCTGCATGTATAGTATCTTTCAGCTCAGTGTGGAGAGATGATGTTACACCCTGAATATCTGCATGTATAGTATCTTTCAGCTCCGTGTGGAGAGATGATATTACACCCTGAATATCTGCAGGTATAGTATCTTTCAGCTCCGTGTGGAGAGATGATATTACACCCTGAATATCTGCATGTATAGTATCTTTCAGCTCCGTGTGGAGAGATGATGTTACACCCTGAATATCTGCATGTATAGTATCTTTCAGCTCCGTGTGGAGAGATGATATTACACCCTGAATATCTGCATGTATAGTATCTTTCAGCTCCGTGTGGAGAGATGATGTTACACCCTGAATATCTGCATGTATAGTATCTTTCAGCTCCGTGTGGAGAGATGATATTACACCCTGAATATCTGCATGTATAGTATCTTTCAGCTCCGTGTGGAGAGATGGTGTTACACCCTGAATATCTGCATGTATAGTATCTTTCAGCTCCGTGTGGAGAGATGATATTACACCCTGAATATCTGCATGTATAGTATCTTTCAGCTCCGTGTGGAGAGATGATATTACACCCTGAATATCTGCATGTATAGTATCTTTCAGCTCCGTGTGGAGAGATGGTGTTGCACCCTGAATATCTGCATGTATAGTATCTTTCAGCTCAGTGTGGAGAGATGATGTTACACCCTGAATATCTGCATGTATAGTATCTTTCAGCTCCGTGTGGAGAGATGATGTTACACCCTGAATATCTGCATGTATAGTATCTTTCAGCTCCGTGTGGAGAGATGATATTACACCCTGAATATCTGCATGTATAGTATCTTTCAGCTCAGTGTGGAGAGATGATATTACACCCTGAATATCTGCATGTATAGTATCTTTCAGCTCCGTGTGGAGAGATGATATTACACCCTGAATATCTGCAGGTATAGTATCTTTCAGCTCAGTGTGGAGAGATGATGTTACACCCTGAATATCTGCATGTATAGTATCTTTCAGCTCCGTGTGGAGAGATGATGTTGCACCCTGAATATCTGCATGTATAGTATCTTTCAGCTCCGTGTGGAGAGATGATGTTGCACCCTGAATATCTGCATGTATAGTATCTTTCCGCTCAGTGTGGAGAGATGATGTTACACCCTGAATATCTGCATGTATAGTATCTTTCAGCTCCGTGTGGAGAGATGATGTTGCACCCTGAATATCAGCATGTATAGTATCTTTCAGCTCCGTGTGGAGAGATGATGTTACACCCTGAATATCTGCATGTATAGTATCTTTCAGCTCCGTGTGGAGAGATGATATTACACCCTGAATATCTGCATGTATAGTATCTTTCAGCTCCGTGTGGAGAGATGATATTACACCCTGAATATCTGCATGTATAGTATCTTTCAGCTCCGTGTGGAGAGATGATGTTACACCCTGAATATCAGCATGTATAGTATCTTTCAGCTCAGTGTGGAGAGATGATATTACACCCTGAATATCTGCATGTATAGTATCTGTCAGCTCCGTGTGGAGAGATGATGTTGCACCCTGAATATCTGCATGTATAGTATCTTTCAGCTCAGTGTGGAGAGATGATATTACACCCTGAATATCTGCATGTATAGTATCTGTCAGCTCCGTGTGGAGAGATGATGTTGCACCCTGAATATCTGCATGTATAGTATCTTTCAGCTCCGTGTGGAGAGATGATGTTGCACCCTGAATATCTGCATGTATAGTATCTTTCAGCTCCGTGTGGAGAGATGATATTGCACCCTGAATATCTGCATGTATAGTATCTTTCAGCTCTGTGTGGAGAGATGATGTTACACCCTGAATATCTGCATGTATAGTATCTTTCAGCTCAGTGTGGAGAGATGATGTTGCACCCTGAATATCTGCATGTATAGTATCTTTCAGCTCAGTGTGGAGAGATGATGTTACACCCTGAATATCTGCATGTATAGTATCTTTCAGCTCCGTGTGGAGAGATGATATTACACCCTGAATATCTGCAGGTATAGTATCTTTCAGCTCCGTGTGGAGAGATGATATTACACCCTGAATATCTGCATGTATAGTATCTTTCAGCTCCGTGTGGAGAGATGATGTTACACCCTGAATATCTGCATGTATAGTATCTTTCTGCTCCGTGTGGAGAGATGATATTACACCCTGAATATCTGCATGTATAGTATCTTTCAGCTCCGTGTGGAGAGATGATGTTACACCCTGAATATCTGCATGTATAGTATCTTTCAGCTCCGTGTGGAGAGATGATATTACACCCTGAATATCTGCATGTATAGTATCTTTCAGCTCCGTGTGGAGAGATGGTGTTACACCCTGAATATCTGCATGTATAGTATCTTTCAGCTCCGTGTGGAGAGATGATATTACACCCTGAATATCTGCATGTATAGTATCTTTCAGCTCCGTGTGGAGAGATGATATTACACCCTGAATATCTGCATGTATAGTATCTTTCAGCTCCGTGTGGAGAGATGGTGTTGCACCCTGAATATCTGCATGTATAGTATCTTTCAGCTCAGTGTGGAGAGATGATGTTACACCCTGAATATCTGCATGTATAGTATCTTTCAGCTCCGTGTGGAGAGATGATGTTACACCCTGAATATCTGCATGTATAGTATCTTTCAGCTCCGTGTGGAGAGATGATATTACACCCTGAATATCTGCATGTATAGTATCTTTCAGCTCAGTGTGGAGAGATGATATTACACCCTGAATATCTGCATGTATAGTATCTTTCAGCTCCGTGTGGAGAGATGATATTACACCCTGAATATCTGCAGGTATAGTATCTTTCAGCTCAGTGTGGAGAGATGATGTTACACCCTGAATATCTGCATGTATAGTATCTTTCAGCTCCGTGTGGAGAGATGATGTTGCACCCTGAATATCTGCATGTATAGTATCTTTCAGCTCCGTGTGGAGAGATGATGTTGCACCCTGAATATCTGCATGTATAGTATCTTTCCGCTCAGTGTGGAGAGATGATGTTACACCCTGAATATCTGCATGTATAGTATCTTTCAGCTCCGTGTGGAGAGATGATGTTGCACCCTGAATATCAGCATGTATAGTATCTTTCAGCTCCGTGTGGAGAGATGATGTTACACCCTGAATATCTGCATGTATGGTATCTTTCAGCTCCGTGTGGAGAGATGATATTACACCCTGAATATCTGCATGTATAGTATCTTTCAGCTCCGTGTGGAGAGATGGTATTACACCCTGAATATCTGCATGTATAGTATCTTTCAGCTCCGTGTGGAGAGATGATATTACACCCTGAATATCAGCATGTATAGTATCTTTCAGCTCCGTGTGGAGAGATGATATTGCACTCTGAATATCTGCATGTATAGTATCTTTCAGCTCCGTGTGGAGAGATGATGTTGCACCCTGAATATCAGCATGTATAGTATCTTTCAGCTCCGTGTGGAGAGATGATATTGCACCCTGAATATCTGCAGGTATGGTTTATCTTTCAGCAGACATTTCATATCAGAGACCGTTATAGGGAGCTCTGCAGAGGACATAGAATGTGAGGGAGAGTCTCTGTATGGGGAAGATGTTGTAGCAAATTCCCCCATGGATATACTGCAGCGTGGTTTGCTAAGGGAGAGTGGCTGTGAGTCTCAGCTTGGCTGGATTGCTGAAGAACCGAGTTAGAGATCCTCTTATTCCCGACCATTTCAGAGCGAGGAGATGACTGGGGGCTGCCCGCCCGCCGCGAGGAGGCTGAGGCACCATGCGGTCCGGCGCCATCTTGGCTCTGTGCCGCGCTGGAGAAGGAGGTAAGTTTGGCCGGGCTCCCCAACCTACGTCTCATCCTGGTCATTTCAGCGGGTGCGCAGGTCTATTAGCTTCGTAGCTGTAAAGTTTAGGAGATGTTTTCGGCAGTTACGTTTCTGTTTTGAGCCGGTTTATCCACCCTGTGTACGGAGCGAGCTTTCTGTGCTGCCGCTCCTCTCTACATCCGGCCACGCCCCCTCTCCATCGCCGATCTGCCACCATGTCAGGGCAAGTCGGTGGTGTGGGTGGTAGTAGACCGCTTCAGTAAGATGTGCCACTTTGTGCCCCTCAAGAAACTACCCAATGCCAAGACATTAGCTACCTTGTTTGTCAAACACATCCTGCGTCTCCATGGGGTCCCTGTCAATATTGTTTCTGACTGAGGGGTACAATTTGTTTCATTGTTTTGGAGACAAAATGATAGTTTTTTACCGCTCAGACGGTTGTAGATGTAAAGTCTGAAGTGTCCATCAAGGGTTTGACCTTCCCCCAGCTCGCATGCAGAAAGAATGATCCAAATTTCCACCGGTGCGTATATCTCGCTGGTACTTGATATACTTGATATACTTGATATACTTGCTGTGTATATCCTCGTACGTGATGTTCTAAATCTCCAACAAGGGAGGAAAAGGAGACGTCACTACCTCTGGGAAACTACAAATTCCACGACTTTATTCCAGACTTACAGAAACAGATAAAAGCATAAGATCAGCTCTTGTGACACGCCAGATAATGCCCCCGACCCTGGGCTTCGCCCTCCCGGCTCCCTCTGGGGCTTACGGGCGTGGACCGTACATGTGTTTGAATAGCGGTCAGTCTTCTTAACATACAACAGGTTATATTTCTTATGTATATAAAACAGCCAATGTTAAAAACAACAATGATAAAATGACATGAAAAATAAAATCATTCGCACAATAAGTGTCGTTTATAAATAAATGGAATAAAAAAACCTCATTATTTGTTGTGAAACTGCAGGATAATGAGATCTAATTGCATGACTCGTCTGTGCTACTAAACTAAAAGCTGTGTGAACAAGGCTCAATCTCTCCAAGACATACAAAAAACGACATAGAAGTGCAACCAATCCGATGCATTTTCCATGATGACCCCGCATTCCTTCCCCCTATATGAATGACTGTGCTCGGTGATATAAATCACAATCATCCCCTTATACCAATGACAATTCTGAAATCTAGGTTATTACGCCATTATGTGTTTATCTTACAATATTATACTCCGATCTTACATCTTATACATGCGGGTAAAATAGCCTTTTTATTTTCTTTTTTCTTTTTTGGTTAGAAGGCGGCCACAAAAAAGAAACACATTGATGAGATGAGATTAGAGCGGTGATTTAGAGAAAACATTTTAATTCAAAGTCCAGGTTTAATCCCAAAGGGCATCGTGTTTTTAATTGATAGATCCAATAGGGGTCTCTTTGCCTCATTTTTTTATATAATTATCACCACGCCAATGATTTTCAACAGATTCAACTCCATAGGATTTTGTTGCATTAGGATTTTTATGATGAACCTTGGCACAGTGTGCGGATCCGCTACCGTCAGTTTTTCCTTTCCTAATGTTATTACAATGCTCAGCTAGTCGTGTTTTCCGTTTTCTAGCGGTTCTTCCCACATCCATAAGTCCACACGGACAGACCAGCCTGTATACGACTCCTTTAGTGTCACAGGGAATACCATTTTCGATGTTAAATTCTTTGGTCATGTTGGAATTAGTGAATTTTTTGAATACGCCTTTCACTTTGTTGTAGCCAACTTCTTTACAGGACTTGCATTTATTGCAGGAAAACAAACCTTTTGCAGAAATAATTGCTCCCTTGCTAGATTTTCTATAGATATCTGTTAATGTGTCCTTAATGTTTTTAGCTCTACGATAGATGACAATCGGGTCTGAGGGTAACAATGGTCCTAATACAGGATCACTTTTATAATATGCCCCTGAAGAGAAGGAAGTGATAAAAGGGACCTGCATAAAATCTCCCTTTCTTTTCTGGGTATCGGATTCTCCCCCATTGCCATCAGATTCTTCTTCAGCCTCTTTTAATGCAGAGTTGACAATTTCAGGACTAGAATTCCTTTCCTTGAGACGTGATCGGATAATATCAGACTGAATGTGAAAACCTGTTGGATTACTGCAGTTCTTTTTTATTCTTTAAACTGTCCTTCCGGGATGTTATTGAGCCATGGTTTATAATGTAATAATGTGTATTCAATGTAACTATTGCAATCCGTTTTTTTAAAGAAATTTTTTGTGTTCAATTTATTTCCATCTATAAAGACTTCCAGATCCCAAAAACGGATTTTTTTATAGCAATGTTCCGAGGTAAATGTTAGATTTTTAGTATTTATATTGATGTATTTGATAAATGACACTAAATCCTCCTCGCTTCCTTCCCAAATGATGAAAATATCGTCTATATAGCGTTTGTAGATTTTAATAGACTTTGAAAATACATTTTTATTTGAATATATATGATCATCTTCCCAAACTGTTAGATATAAATTGGCATAGCTGGGAGCGAATTTATCTCCCATCGCCGTGCCTGCAATCTGTAAATAATATTGAGAATCGGACCAAAAATAATTTTTTTCCAGACCAAATTTTATCAATTTTAAGATGAAATCTTTTTGTTCTGTTTTCATCTCATTATCTGCATTAAATATGTTTTGTATTACATCTATACCCAAATTCTGTGGTATGCAAGTGTATAAGGACCGACGTCACATGTGCAGAGGATGGTCTTGTCATTCATTTATGAGATGAGTGGAATCTCTGAGGTCCTATTTCTTTATTTGCAGAAAATAATGTTTTTATGTTCAATGAACGAATACATTTATGTACATCTACAAAAGTGTTACATTTATTAAGGCATTGGGTGGGAGCAAATGGAACCCCTTTATTTAGGACTTTGTAGTTTGCTGCCTCTGTTAGTATTTTGTCACTTCGATTAAAGACACCCTCTGTATTTAGACTTCCTATGACTTTTTCAGGGCATATTGGTTTCCATCTTTTTTCCTTCTTTGTCTTCTAATTTTCTTTGTCCTGGTGTGACCCGGTCTGTTGTCTGAATGTTCTCTTTGAATAAGCTTAAGTTCTGCGATTTCATTAATTGGTGGGGAATTTTTTTTGATTACTATGATTTCTATCCTCTAAAGGGGGTTGTTCATCTCCTTGTTGAGATATTTCAGTGAGTAGAGAGCTGAGTTGCATATTTGGTTGTTATTGTGTTAATCCTATTTCTCACGCACTCCTCACTATGGATATATTCAATTTTCGTGAACAACATTTGGTGGATTTCTCCAACAATATTGAGGAAGATTTGGACATGGGTCAGAGATCAGAGGATCTTGAATCCATGTTCGAACAGTTGGAAAATGTAATCACCAAGGAAATCTCATTAATGTGGGATGTGGCGTCCCTGGAGAAATTGCTTGGTGAAAATATGATTCCTGAAGGCCTTCGTTGGCAGCTTCAGCTAAATGGTGATAATAATTCTGAAGATCTAGATATGTGGGAGGATTTCCTAAATCAATGTTCCTTTAAAGGAATACAGTTTATTATCAATATAAGAAAAAAGAAATTACGATTATTGAACGAAAAAAATCGAAGAATATCGAATTAAATTAGAACCTTTTAAAAATCTAAATGACTATGGAGAGCTATCTGGTCAATGTCAGAAAAAAGGTAGAACATGACATAAGAATTAAGAAACATAAAAAATATGCAAAAATTAAAAGCGATTATACTAATAAAACCATTTATAAATGGCAGAAAATAAAAGTACATTATGAGATGCCACAATCTGAAGTTAATATGAAGGGTAAAGAGGAACAGCAACATGCTAATGTCCCTAAACAGGGGTATGACTATCCTTATAAACACGCAAATTCCAACTACAGGAGAAACTGGAATAGGTACAATAATTCCAGTCAGTATGACTATAGTCTTAGACCAAGGCCTGACTGGCATTCGGATCGACGTCCATATAATCATTATTTTGATAATAGAAAGCGATATGGGCACTTTGAGAGATCACAAGGAGGCTATCACCATGGTGCCCCCTATCACTCTAGAAAATTTGCTCCTGTCAAACAGCGATTTTATAATGACCACAGATTTGGTGATGAACCCCAATTTTCTCCACAACCACCAGCAAGAGAATTTTTTCCGCCTTTAGAGGATAGAAATCATAGTAATCAAAAAAAAAATCCCCACCAATTAATGAAATCGCAGAACTTAAGCTTATTCAAAGAGAACATTCAGACAACAGACCGGGTCACACCAGGAAAAAGAAAATTAGAAGACAAAGAAGGAACAAAGATGGAAACCAATATGCCCTGAAAAAGTCATAGGAAGTCTAAATACAGAGGGTGTCTTTAATCGAAGTGACAAAATACTAACAGAGGCAGCAAACTACAAAGTCCTAAATAAAGGGGTTCCATTTGCTCCCACCCAATGCCTTAATAAATGTAACACTTTTGTAGATGTACATAAATGTATTCGTTCATTGAACATAAAAACATTATTTTCTGCAAATAAAGAAATAGGACCTCAGAGATTCCACTCATCTCATAAATGAATGACAAGACCATCCTCTGCACATGTGACGTCGGTCCTTATACACTTGCATACCACAGAATTTGGATAATGAGATGAAAACAGAACAAAAAGATTTCATCTTAAAATTGATAAAATTTGGTCTGGAAAAAAATTATTTTTGGTCCGATTCTCAATATTATTTACAGATTGCAGGCACGGCGATGGGAGATAAATTCGCTCCCAGCTATGCCAATTTATATCTAACAGTTTGGGAAGATGATCATATATATTCAAATAAAAATGTATTTTCAAAGTCTATTAAAATCTACAAACGCTATATAGACGATATTTTCATCATTTGGGAAGGAAGCGAGGAGGATTTAGTGTCATTTATCAAATACATCAATATAAATACTAAAAATCTAACATTTACCTCGGAACATTGCTATAAAAAAATCCGTTTTTGGGATCTGGAAGTCTTTATAGATGGAAATAAATTGAACACAAAAAATTTCTTTAAAAAAACGGATTGCAATAGTTACATTGAATACACATTATTACATTATAAACCATGGCTCAATAACATCCCGGAAGGACAGTTTAAAGAATAAAAAAGAACTGCAGTAATCCAACAGGTTTTCACATTCAGTCTGATATTATCCGATCACGTCTCAAGGAAAGGAATTCTAGTCCTGAAATTGTCAACTCTGCATTAAAAGAGGCTGAAGAAGAATCTGATGGCAATGGGGGAGAATCCGATACCCAGAAAAGAAAGGGAGATTTTATGCAGGTCCCTTTTATCACTTCCTTCTCTTCAGGGGCATATTATAAAAGTGATCCTGTATTAGGACCATTGTTACCCTCAGACCCGATTGTCATCTATCGTAGAGCTAAAAACATTAAGGACACATTAACAGATATCTATAGAAAATCTAGCAAGGGAGCAATTATTTCTGCAAAAGGTTTGTTTTCCTGCAATAAATGCAAGTCCTGTAAAGAAGTTGGCTACAACAAAGTGAAAGGCGTATTCAAAAAATTCACTAATTCCAACATGACCAAAGAATTTAACATCGAAAATGGTATTCCCTGTGACACTAAAGGAGTCGTATACAGGCTGGTCTGTCCGTGTGGACTTATGGATGTGGGAAGAACCGCTAGAAAACGGAAAACACGACTAGCTGAGCATTGTAATAACATTAGGAAAGGAAAAACTGACGGTAGCGGATCCGCACACTGTGCCAAGGTTCATCATAAAAATCCTAATGCAACAAAATCCTATGGAGTTGAATCTGTTGAAAATCATTGGCGTGGTGATAATTATATAAAAAAATGAGGCAAAGAGACCCCTATTGGATCTATCAATTAAAAACACGATGCCCTTTGGGATTAAACCTGGACTTTGAATTAAAATGTTTTCTCTAAATCACCGCTCTAATCTCATCTCATCAATGTGTTTCTTTTTTGTGGCCGCCTTCTAACCAAAAAAGAAAAAAGAAAATAAAAAGGCTATTTTACCCGCATGTATAAGATGTAAGATCGGAGTATAATATTGTAAGATAAACACATAATGGCGTAATAACCTAGATTTCAGAATTGTCATTGGTATAAGGGGATGATTGTGATTTATATCACCGAGCACAGTCATTCATATAGGGGGAAGGAATGTGGGGGTCATCATGGAAAATGCATCGGATTGGTTGCACTTCTATGTCGTTTTTTGTATGTCTTGGAGAGATTGAGCCTTGTTCACACAGCTTTTAGTTTAGTAGCACAGACGAGTCATGCAATTAGATCTCATTATCCTGCAGTTTCACAACAAATAATGAGGTTTTTTTATTCCATTTATTTATAAACGACACTTATTGTGCGAATGATTTTATTTTTCATGTCATTTTATCATTGTTGTTTTTTAAATTGGCTGTTTTATATACATAAGAAATATAACCTGTTGTATGTTAAGAAGACTGACCGCTATTCAAACACATGTACGGTCCACGCCCGTAAGCCCCAGAGGGAGCCGGGAGGGCGAAGCCCAGGGTCGGGGGCATTATCTGGCGTGTCACAAGAGCTGATCTTATGCTTTTATCTAGATCCATTTTCTCCCTTGTTGGAGATTTAGAACATCACGTACGAGGATCTACACAGCAAGCAGTTGCATTTCTGCAGTTTCACTTCTGTGTGGAACCACAAGTACCAGCGAGATATACACACCAGTGGAAATTTGGATCATTCTTTCTGCATGCGAGCTGAGGGGAAGGTCAAACCGTTGATGGACACTTCAGACTTTACATCTACAACCGTCTGAGCGGTAAAAAACGATCATTTTGTCTCTGTTTTTTGTGGTGTTGAGGATTTCACCTCTTTTTTTTACCTGCTCCGGTTGTTCATCTCCTTGTTGAGATATTTCAGTGAGTAGAGAGCTGAGTTGTATATTTGGTTGTTATTGTTTTGGAGAGCCTTCTGTAAGAAGTTGGAGATTGATCTGTCCTTCTCCTCGGCCTTCCATCCTGAAACTAATGGCCAAACTGAGAGGACTAATCACTAGAACAATATTTAAGGTGTTTTATCTCTGACTGTCAATATGATTGGGTCTCATTCATTCCCCTCGCCGAATTTTCCCTTAATAACCGGGTCAGTAACTCGTCAGGGGTCTCCCCCTTTTTCTGTAATTTTGGTTTTAATCCACGGTTCTCCTCCGTTTCACCTGGTAGTTCCAACGATCCAGAGGTAGAGGTCGTTCATCGGGAACTGTGCACAGTCTGGGCCCAGGTTCAGAAGAACCTAGAGGTGTCCCAGAGCGTACAAAAAACTCAGGCAGATAGAAGACGATCTGCTAACCCCTTGTTTATGGTCGGGGATCTGGTGTGGCTATGAAATGGCAGGAAGGAGGTGAAGGGAACAAGTGAGCCCTAATCTACCCACCGCCCTGTCCCTGCCTACTTGCAACGACCCGCCCTAGGCGACGGGGTACAACTTGGCGGCGGCCCCTACGCTGTCTAAGTGCAAGGGAGTACAAACAGGGAACACGCAAGGGAAGGGGCAGTAGCCCACGGAACGCCGCGAGGAAACGGAGCGGTGAATGAGTCAGTCAGGATCAGGATGTAGTGGAGAATACCAACGAGAGCACGGAGCAGGAAGCAAGCCAGGGGCAAAGCGAAGCAGGATAAGCGGAACTGAAGCAAGGCAGAAGCACGGCAGAAGCAGGCTGGAGCAAGGCAGCAGTGGGGCCAGGAATCCAAGAAGAATAACAAGCACTGAGGAAGAGAACACGGCAGGTATAAATGGACAGGGGCAGAGCAAACTCCGACTGACCAGGCTGCGATAGGCTCTCCCACTCTTGAGCCTGCCACCCTGGTTGGTGGGAGCCGGTGTAAGTCTAAGAGGTCTGGCCTCAGGTGTCGACTGATTAATCCCGGGAGTATACACAGACGTAGTACCTGGCAGATCCTTTACAGGTTATCGTCAAAAAATTTGCGCCTTAAAGTCCCGCCAAAAAATGTGCTCCCCGGTTTATAGGGCCGTACAAGGTCATTGAAGTCCTTAACCCTGTCTCCTTCCGTCTGGAGTTGCCCCCATCTTTTCGTATACACGACGTGTTTCATGCCTCCCTCCTGAAATGCTGCTCCCCATCCTTGGCTACCTCGAGGAAACCTCCGGTCTCTGTTCTCACCCCCGAAGGGGTAGAATTCGAGGTGGCCAATATTGTGGACAGCAGGATGGTCCAAGGCTCCCTCCAGTACCTGGTCCATTGGAGAGGATACTGGCCTGAGGAGAGGACTTGGGTACCCGCCCGGGATGTTCACGCTGGGGTATTGCTCAGGAGGTTCCATCTTCGGTTCCCCAATAAGCCAGGTTCACCTAGAAAGGGTCCAGTGGCCCCTCATAAAAGGGGGGGTACTGTAAAGGATCTGCCAGGCACAGCTTCTGTGTCGACGCCTGTGGGCAATCAGTCTGCACCTGCTCCTAGGTCTGATAGAGTGACTCGATCTGCTACCACTCAGGCTGAGAGGCTGAGGAGTAGGACAGCCTATCGCAGCCTGGCCAGACAGTTCTAGCTCCCGCCCTCGGTCTATTTATACCTTCATTTCCTGCTTGTCTCTGCCTGTGATTCTCCTGTTTCCTGGCTCTGCTGCTCCAGCTATTACTATTGTCCTTGCTTCATATTGACCCTGGCTTGACTGATTACTCTTCTGCTCTGCGTTTGGTACCTCGCTCATCTCCTGGTTTGACTCGGCTCATTCACTTCTCTTGTTGCTCACGGTGTTGCCGTGGGCAACTGCCCCATTTCCCTTAGCTTCTGTGTACCCTTGTCTGTTTGTCTGTCATGCACTTATTGAGCGTAGGGACCGTCGCCCAGTTGTACGCCGTCGCCTAGGACGGGCCGTGCAAGTAGGCAGGGACTGAGTGGCGGGTAGATTAGGGCTCACCTGTCTGTCTCCCTACACAGTCATTACAATAGGATATCCAAATGTGTCAATCATATAGAATCCGTAGGGAAAATTCAGTTTCGTTGGTACCTCACACCTGTGCGGTAACAACATATGCAAGCCCGGGCTTCTCCTTTGTGTTGGAGGGAATTTGGAGCAAGGGGCACATTATTTCATTTATGGAGGACATGTAAATCAGTCTACCCATTCTGGAAGCATATCTTCCGCTGCATATCAGAATTAATGGGAGCAGAACTTTGACACTTCCCCTGCATTGGCTTTATTGGATATGCAGATGGAGGAGATCCCTTTAGAATATAGGTGGCCAATAAGCCATAATCTTATCGCTTCCAGATGATTCCATATAGCCAAGAGATGGAAAACCGCTGAGGCTCTGAATCTCTCGGAGGTGCTGAACAGGATTTATCTTCACTTCTATTACGAATTGCACTTTGCTACATGTAAAGGTTATAGGCAGAAGTGTTTGTCTCAATGGGCCCATTGGACGGAGTTACCCCATGTTCAACTTCTGCTCCGCAAGAACTCTGTCACCCTGTGAATGTATCTGTGCTGACCTATACATGGTGTTCGTATCCTGCATCATCCGGTTCCTTTATGACCTCTCATATGTATAATTGCTTGTATTTATCACCACCACTATTTGTATGTCTGTTTTTATGTTTGTTTGTCTGTTAATACGTCAGTATGTCAGGTCCAAGGCACGTTTCTGATATCTAAAGGTGAAAGCTTTTTCTGTGTTCTGTATACAATACTGTGAGACTGTATCATTGGGATGTTTTATATTTTTGTATTGTACTTTGGAAAAATAAAAAACAATTGAATTTCAATTCGCAAGCGGAAACGCAAGATTAATTGACATGTATCATATTTTCATATTCGCACCGCAGGTCCATTTTTGTGCAGAAAATGCGACATGTAGATGAGATTTCTTGATCTCATTTACTTTGCTGGTTCTGTATAACACTGCGGATTTGCTGCACGAAAATACCCACTATAAAATTTGCACATAATAAGTATCGTGTGCATTTGGCCTGACAATATTGTTTTAACTCCCCCTAAGGCCCCGTTCACACATGTTGGATTTGATCCGGATTCCGATGACATGTCGATGATTCTGCATCTCATGCATATGGGACTTAGGCCTCGTTCACACAGTTTTTTGCAGGCAGAAATATCTGCCTCAAATCCCTCAGGCTTTCTCTGCCTCCCATTGATGTCAATGGGAGGTCAGAGACGGAAATGCCCGAAGAAAGGTCATGGCGCTTCTTTTTCCTGCAAGTGTTTTTTTCCGCTCACAGACAAAAAAACGCCTTCGCCTCCCATTGCAATCAATACGAGTCGATTTCAGATGTTGGACCTTATTCTCATGCGGATCTGCTACACGCTTGTGGCATATCTGCGCCACAAATCAAAGGGAAAGCCTCAGATTTTTGCAGTGGAAAAACACATTGAGCTTTAATAACAATGTAAGAACGGAGCATTAGTTTTCCTTACAGCCTCACAAGCGCTTCCCCCTCCCTTAAATTCACACAAACACTGCCCCTCCCTTTAGGCTCCTCACAAGCGTTTCCCCCTCCCTTAAAGCTCCTTACATCCTCAGAAGCGCTGCCCCCTCCCTTAAGGCTCCTCACAAGCGCTTCCCCCTCCCTCAAGGCTCCTTACATCCTCACAAGCGCTGCCCCCCTCCCTTAAGGCCCCTCACATCTTCACAAGCGCTTCCCCCTCCCTTAAGGCTCCTTACATCCTCACAAGCACTTCCCCCTCCCTTAAGGCTCCTTACATCCTTACAAGCGCTTTCCCCTCCATTTAGGTTCCTCAACTCCTCACAAGCGCTTCCCCCTCCCTTAAGGCCCCTTACATCCTCACAAGCGCTTCCCCCTCCCTTAAGGCTCCTCACAAGCGCTTCCCCCTCCCTTAAGACTCCTTACATCCTCAGAAGGGCTTCCCCCTCCCTTAAGGCTCCTCACAAGCGCTTCCCCCTCGCTCAAGGCTCCTTACATCCTCACAAGCGCTGCCCCCTCCCTTAAGGCCCCTCACATCCTCACAAGAGCTTCCCCCTCCCTTAAGGCTCCTCACATCCTCACAAGCGCTTCCCGCTCCCTTTAAGCTCATTACATCTTCACAAGCGCTTCCCCCTCCCTTAAGACTCCTTACATCCTAACAAGCACTTCCCCCTCCCTTAAGGCCCCTTCACATCTTCACAAGCGCTTCCCCCTCCCTTACGGCTCCTTACATCCTCACAAGCGCTTCCCCCTCCCTTAAGGCTCCTTACATCCTCACAAGCGCTTCCCCCTCCGTTAAGGCTCCTTACATCCTTACAAGCGCTGCCCCCTCCCTTAAGGCCCCTCACATCCTCACAAGCGCTTACCCCTCCCTTAAGGCTCCTTATACCCTCACATGTGCTTCCCCCTGCCTTAAGGCTCCTTATACCCTCACAAGCGCTGCCCCCTCCCTTAAGGCTCCTTACATCCTCACAAGCGCTTCCCCCTCCCTTAAGACTCCTTACATCCTCACAAGCGCTTCCCCCTCCCTTAAGGCCCCTCACATCCTCACAAGCGCTTCCCCCTCCCTTAAGGCTCCTTACATCCTCACAAGGGCTTCCCCCTCCCTTAAGGCTCCTTACATCCTCACAAGCGCTTCCCCCTCCCTTAAGGCTCCTTACATCCTCACAAGAGCTTCCCCCTCCCTTAATGCCCCTCATATCCTCACAAGCGCTTCCCCCTCCCTTAAGGCACCTGACATCCTCACAAGGACTTCCCCCTCCCTTAAGGCTCCTTACATCCTCACAAGCGCTTCCCCCTCCCTTAAGGCTCCTCACAAGCGCTTCCCCCTCCCTTAAGGCTCCTTACATCCTCACAAGAGCTTCCCCCTCCCTTAATGCCCCTCACATCCTCACAAGCGCTTCCCCCTCCCTTAAGGCTCCTTACATCCTCACAAGCGCTTCCCCCTCCCTTAAGGCTCCTTACATCCTCACAAGCGCTTCCCCCTCCGTTAAGGCTCCTTACATCCTTACAAGCGCTGCCCCCTCCCTTAAGGCCCCTCACATCCTCACAAGCGCTTCCCCCTCCCTTAAGGCTCCTTATACCCTCACAAATGCTTCCCCCTGCCTTAAGGCTCCTTACATCCTCACAAGCGCTTCCCCCTCCCTTAAGACTCCTTACATCCTCACAAGCGCTTCCCCCTCCCTTAAGGCCCCTCACATCCTCACAAGCGCTTCCCCCTCCCTTAAGGCTCCTTACATCCTCACAAGGGCTTCCCCCTCCCTTAAGGCTCCTTACATCCTCACAAGCGCTTCCCCCTCCCTTAAGGCTCCTTACATCCTCACAAGAGCTTCCCCTTCCCTTAATGCCCCTCACATCCTCACAAGCGCTTCCCCCTCCCTTAAGGCACCTTACATCCTCACAAGGACTTCCCCCTCCCTTAAGGCTCCTTACATCCTCACAAGCGCTTCCCCCTCCCTTAAGGCCCCTTACATCCTCACAAGCGCTTCCCCCTCCCTTAAGGCTCCTCACAAGCGCTTCCCCCTCCCTTAAGACTCCTTACATCCTCAGAAGGGCTTCCCCCTCCCTTAAGGCTCCTCACAAGCGCTTCCCCCTCGCTCAAGGCTCCTTACATCCTCACAAGCGCTGCCCCCTCCCTTAAGGCCCCTCACATCCTCAAAAGAGCTTCCCCCTCCCTTAAGGCTCCTCACATCCTCACAAGCGCTTCCCCCTCCCTTTAAGCTCATTACATCTTCACAAGCGCTTCCCCCTCCCTTAAGACTCCTTACATCCTAACAAGCACTTCCCCCTCCCTTAAGGCCCCTTCACATCTTCACAAGCGCTTCCCCCTCCCTTACGGCTCCATACATCCTCACAAGCGCTTCCCCCTCCCTTAAGGCTCCTTACATCCTCACAAGCGCTTCCCCCTCCGTTAAGGCTCCTTACATCCTTACAAGCGCTGCCCCCTCCCTTAAGGCCCCTCACATCCTCACAAGCGCTTACCCCTCCCTTAAGGCTCCTTATACCCTCACAAGTGCTTCCCCCTGCCTTAAGGCTCCTTATACCCTCACAAGCGCTGCCCCCTCCCTTAAGGCTCCTTACATCCTCACAAGCGCTTCCCCCTCCCTTAAGACTCCTTACATCCTCACAAGCGCTTCCCCCTCCCTTAAGGCCCCTCACATCCTCACAAGCGCTTCCCCCTCCCTTAAGGCTCCTTACATCCTCACAAGGGCTTCCCCCTCCCTTAAGGCTCCTTACATCCTCACAAGCGCTTCCCCGTCCCTTAAGGCTCCTTACATCCTCACAAGAGCTTCCCCCTCCCTTAATGCCCCTCACATCCTCACAAGCGCTTCCCCCTCCCTTAAGGCACCTTACATCCTCACAAGGACTTCCCCCTCCCTTAAGGCTCCTTACATCCTCACAAGCGCTTCCCCCTCCCTTAAGGCTCCTCACAAGCGCTTCCCCCTCCCTTAAGGCTCCTTACATCCTCACAAGAGCTTCCCCCTCCCTTAATGCCCCTCACATCCTCACAAGCGCTTCCCCCTCCCTTAAGGCTCCTTACATCCTCACAAGCGCTTCCCCCTCCCTTAAGGCTCCTTACATCCTCACAAGCGCTTCCCCCTCCGTTAAGGCTCCTTACATCCTTACAAGCGCTGCCCCCTCCCTTAAGGCCCCTCACATCCTCACAAGCGCTTCCCCCTCCCTTAAGGCTCCTTATACCCTCACAAATGCTTCCCCCTGCCTTAAGGCTCCTTATACCCTCACAAGCGCTGCCCCCTCCCTTAAGGCTCCTTACATCCTCACAAGCGCTTCCCCCTCCCTTAAGACTCCTTACAATCACACAAGCGCTTCCCCCTCCCTTAAGGCCCCTCACATCCTCACAAGCGCTTCCCCCTCCCTTAAGGCTCCTTACATCCTCACAAGGGCTTCCCCCTCCCTTAAGGCTCCTTACATCCTCACAAGCGCTTCCCCCTCCCTTAAGGCTCCTTACATCCTCACAAGAGCTTCCCCTCCCTTAATGCCCCTCACATCCTCACAAGCGCTTCCCCCTCCCTTAAGGCACCTTACATCCTCACAAGGACTTCCCCCTCCCTTAAGGCTCCTTACATCCTCACAAGCGCTTCCCCCTCCCTTAAGGCTCCTCACAAGCGCTTCCCCCTCCCTTAAGGCTCCTTACATCCTCACAAGCGCTTCCCCCTCCCTTAAGGCTCCCCACAAGCGCTTCCCCTCCCTTAAGGCTCCTCACATCCTCAAAAGTGCTGCCCCCTCCCTTAAGGCTCCTTACCTCCTCACAAGCACTTCCCCCTCTCTTAAGGCTCCTTACATCCTAACAAGCATTTCCCCCTCAATTTAGGTTCCTCACCTCCTCACAAGCGCTTCCCCCTCCCTTAAGGCTCCTCACATCCTCTCAAGCGCTTCCCACTCCCTTAAGGCCCCCTACATCCTCACAAGCGCTTTCCCCTCCCTTAAGGCCCCTCACAAGTGCTTCCCCCTCCCTTAAGGCTCCTTACATCCTCACAAGGGCTTCCCCTTCCCTTAAGGCCCCTTACATCCTCACAAGCGCTTCCCCCTCCCTTAAGGCTCCTCACAAGCGCATCCCCCTCCCTTAAGACTCCTTACATCCTGACAAGCGCTTCCCCCTCCCTTAAAGCTCCTTACATCCTCACAAGGGCTTCCCCCTCCCTTAAGGCTCCTTACATCCTGACAAGCGCTTCCCCCTCCCTTAAGGCTCCTTACATCCTCACAAGCGCTTCCCCCTCCCTTAAGGCTCCTCACATCCTCACAAGCACTTACCCCTCCCTTAAGGCTCCTTACATCCTTACAAGCGCTTCCCCCTCCCTTAAGGCTCCTCACAAGCGCTTCCCCCTCCCTTTAAGATCCTTACATCCTCACAAGCGCTTCCCCCTCCCTTAAGGCTCCTCACATCCTCACAAGCGCTTCTCCCTCCCTTTAAGCTCCTTACATCCTCACAAGCGCTTCCCCCTCCCTTAAGGCTCCTAACATCATAACAAGCACTTCCCCCTCCCTTAAGGCCCCTTCACATCTTCACAAGCGCTTCCCCCTCCCTTACGGCTCCTTACCTCCTCACAAGCGCTTCCCCCTCCCTTAAGGCTCCTTACATCCGCACAAGCGCTTCCCCCTCCCTTAAGGCTCCTTACATCCTCACAAGCGCTTCCCCCTCCCTCAAGGCTCCTTACATCCTTACAAGCACTGCCCCCTCCCTTAAGGCCCCTCAAGTCCTAACAAGCGCTTCCCCCTCCCTTAAGGCTCCTTATATCCTCACAAGCGCTGCCCCCTCCCTTAAGGCTCCTTACATCCTCACAAGCGCTTCCCCCTCCCTTAAGGCTCCTTACATCCTCAAAAGCGTTTCCCCCTCCCTTAAGGCTCCTTACATCCTAACAAGCGCTTCCCCCTCCCTTAAGGCTCCTTACATCCTCACAAGGGCTTCCCCCTCCCTTAAGGCTCCTTACATCCTCACAAGCGCTTCCCCCTCCCTTAAGACTCCTTACATCCTCACAAGCGCTTCCCCCTCCCTTAAGGCTCCTTACATCCTCACAAGCACTTCCCCCTCCCTTAAGGCTCCTTACATCCTCTCAAGGGCTTCCCCCTCCCTTAAGGCCCCTCACATCCTCACAAGCGCTTCCCCCTCCCTTAAGGCTTCTTACATCCTCACAAGCGCTTCCCCCTCCCTTAAGGCTCCTCACAAGCGCTTCCCCCTCCCTTAAGGCTCCTTATATCCTCACAAGAGCTTCCCCCTCCCTTAAGGCCAGTCACATCCTCACAAGCGCTTCCCCCTCCCTTAAGGCTCCTTACATCCTCACAAGTGCTTCCCCATCCCTTAAGGCTCCTTACATCCTCACAAGCGCTTCCCCCTCCCTTAAGGCTCCTCACATCCTCACAAGCGCTCCCCCCTCCCTTAAGGCTCCTTACATCCTCACAAGCGCTTCCCCCTCCCTTAAGGCCCCTCACACCCTCACAAGCGCTCCCCCCTCCCTTAAGGCTCCTTACATCCTCACAAGCGCTTCCCCCTCCCTTAAGGCCCCTCACACCCTCACAAGCGCTCCCCCCTCCCTTAAGGCTCCTTACATCCTCACAAGCGCTTCCCCCTCCCTTAAGGCTCCTCACAAGCGCTTCCCCCTCCCTTAAGGCTCCTTACATCCTCACAAGCGCTTCCCCCTCCCTTAAGGCTCCTTACATCCTTACAAGCGCTGCCCCCTCCCTTAAGGCCCCTCACATCCTCACAAGCGCTTACCCCTCCCTTAAGGCTCCTTATACCCTCACAAGTGCTTCCCCCTGCCTTAAGGCTCCTTATACCCTCACAAGCGCTGCCCCCTCCCTTAAGGCTCCTTACATCCTCACAAGCGCTTACCCCTCCCTTAAGACTCCTTACATCCTCACAAGCGCTTCCCCCTCCCTTAAGGCCCCTCACATCCTCACAAGCGCTTTCCCCTCCCTTAAGGCTCCTTACATCCTCACAAGCGCTTCCCCCTCCCTTAAGGCTCCTTACATCCTCACAAGCGCTTCCCCCTCCGTTAAGGCTCCTTACATCCTTACAAGCGCTGCCCCCTCCCTTAAGGCCCCTCACATCCTCACAAGCGCTTACCCCTCCCTTAAGGCTCCTTATACCCTCACAAGTGCTTCCCCCTGCCTTAAGGCTCCTTATACCCTCACAAGCGCTGCCCCCTCCCTTAAGGCTCCTTACATCCTCACAAGCGCTTACCCCTCCCTTAAGACTCCTTACATCCTCACAAGCGCTTCCCCCTCCCTTAAGGCCCCTCACATCCTCACAAGCGCTTTCCCCTCCCTTAAGGCTCCTTACATCCTCACAAGCGCTTCCCCCTCCCTTAAGGCTCCTTACATCCTCACAAGCGCTTCCCCCTCCGTTAAGGCTCCTTACATCCTTACAAGCGCTGCCCCCTCCCTTAAGGCCCCTCACATCCTCACAAGCGCTTCCCCCTCCCTTAAGGCTCCTTATACCATCACAAGTGCTTCCCCCTGCCTTAAGGCTCCTTATACCCTCACAAGCGCTGCCCCCTCCTTTAAGGCTCCTTACATCCTCACAAGCGCTTCCCCCTCCCTTAAGGCTCCTTACATCCTCACAAGAGCTTCCCCCTCCCTTAATGCCCCTCACATCCTCACAAGCGCTTCCCCCTCGCTTAAGGCTCCTTACATCCTCACAAGCGCTTCCCCCTCCCTTAAGGCTCCTTACATCCTCACAAGCGCTTCCCCCTCCCTTAAGGCCCCTCACAAGTGCTTCCCCCTCCCTTAAGGCTCCTTACATCCTCACAAGGGCTTCCCCTTCCCTTAAGGCCCCTTACATCCTCACAAGCGCTTCCCCCTCCCTTAAGGCTCCTCACAAGCGCTTCCCCCTCCCTTAAGACTCCTTACATCCTCACAAGCGCTTCCCCCTCCCTTAAGGCTCCTTACATCCTCACAAGAGCTTCCCCCTCCCTTAATGCCCCTCACATCCTCACAAGCGCTTCCCCCTCGCTTAAGGCTCCTTACATCCTCACAAGCGCTTCCCCCTCCCTTAAGGCTCCTTACATCCTCACAAGCGCTTCCCCTCCCTTAAGGCTCCTTACATCCTCACAAGCGCTTCTCCCTCCCTTAAGGCTCCTTACATCCTCACAAGAGCTTCCCCCTCCCTTAATGCCCCTCACATCCTCACAAGCGCTTCCCCCTCGCTTAAGGCTCCTTACATCCTCACAAGCGCTTCCCCCTCCCTTAAGGCTCCTTACATCCTCACAAGCGCTTCCCCCTCCCTTAAGGCTCCTTACATCCTCACAAGCGCTTCTCCCTCCCTTAAGGCTCCTTACATCCTCACAAGCGCTTCCCCCTCCCTTAAGGCTCCCCACAAGCGCTTCCCCCTCCCTTAAGGCTCCTCACATCCTCAAAGTGCTGCCCCCTCCTTAAGGCTCCTTACCTCCTCACAAGCACTTCCCCTCCCTTAAGGCTCCTTACATCCTAACAAGCACTTCCCCCTCCATTTAGGTTCCTCACCTCCTCACAAGCGCTTCCCCCTCCCTTAAGGCTCCTCACATCCTCTCAAGCGCTTCCCACTCCCTTAAGGCCCCCTAAATCCTCACAAGCGCTTTCCCTCCCTTAAGGCCCCTCACAAGTGCTTCCCCCTCCCTTAAGGCTCCTTACATCCTCACAAGGGCTTCCCCTTCCCTTAAGGCCCCTTACATCCTCACAAGCGCTTCCCCCTCCCTTAAGGCTCCTCACAAGCGCTTCCCCCTCCCTTAAGACTCCTTACATCCTGACAAGCGCTTCCCCCTCCCTTAAGGCTCCTTACATCCTCACAAGGGCTTCCCCCTCCCTTAAGGCTCCTTACATCCTGAAAAGCGCTTCCCTCTCCCTTAAGGCTCCTTACATCCTCACAAGCGCTACCCCCTCCCTTAAGGCTCCTCACATCCTCACAAGCACTTCCCCCTGCCTTAAGGCTCCTTACATCCTTACAAGCGCTTCCCCTCCCTTAAGGCTCCTCACAAGCGCTTCCCCTCCCTTAAGGCTCCTCACAAGCGCTTCCCCCTCCCTTTAAGCTCCTTACATCCTCACAAGTGCTTCCCCCTCCCTTAAGGCTCCTCACATCCTCACAAGCGCTTCTCCCTCCCTTTAAGCTCCTTACATCCTCACAAGCGCATCCCCCTCCCTTAAGGCTCCTTACATCATAACAAGCACTTCCCCTTCCTTAAGGCCCCTTACATCCTCACAAGCGCTGCCCCCTCCCTTAAGGCCCCTTCACATCTTCACAAGCGCTTCCCCCTCCCTTACGGCTCCTTACATCCTCACAAGGGCTTCCCCCTCCCGTAAGGCTCCTTACATCCGCACAAGCGCTTCCCCCTCCCTTAAGGCTCCTTACATCCTCACAAGCGCTTCCCCCTCCCTCAAGGCTCCTTACATCCTTACAAGTACTGCCCCCTCCCTTAAGGCCCTTACATCCTCACAAGCGCTTCCCCTCCCTTAAGGCTCCTTATATCCTCACAAGTGCTGCCCCCTCCCTTAAGGCTCCTTACATCCTCACAAGCGCTTCCCCCTCCCTTAAGGCTCCTTACATCCTCAAAAGCGTTTCCCCTCCCTTAAGGCTCCTTACATCCTAACAAGCGCTTCCCCCTCCCTTAAGGCTCCTTACATCCTCACAAGGGCTTCCCCCTCCCTTAAGGCTCCTTACATCCTCACAAGCGCTTCCCCTCCCTTAAGACTCCTTACATCCTCACAAGCGCTTCCCCCTCCCTTAAGGCTCCTTACATCCTCACAAGCACTTCCCCCTCCCTTAAGGCTCCTTACATCCTCTCAAGGGCTTCCCCCTCCCTTAAGGCCCCTCACATCCTCACAAGCGCTTCCCCCTCCCTTAAGGCTTCTTACATCCTCACAAGCGCTTCCCCCTCCCTTAAGGCTCCTCACAAGCGCTTCCCCCTCCCTTAAGGCTCCTTATATCCTCACAAGAGCTTCCCCCTCCCTTAAGGCCCCTCACATCCTCACAAGCGCTTCCCCCTCCCTTAAGGCTCCTTACATCCTCACAAGCGCTTCCCCCTCCCTTAAGGCTCCTTACATCCTCACAAGCGCTTCCCCCTCCCTTAAGGCTCCTCACATCCTCACAAGCGCTCCCCCCTCCCTTAAGGCTCCTTACATCCTCACAAGCGCTTCCCCCTCCCTTAAGGCCCCTCACACCCTCACAAGCGCTTCCCCCTCCCTTAAGGCTCCTTACATCCTCACAAGCGCTACCCCCTCCCTTAAGGCTCCTCACAAGCGCTTCCCCCTCCCTTAAGGCTCCTTACATCCTCACAAGAGCTTCCCCCTCCCTTAATGCCAGTCACATCCTCACAAGCGCTTCCCCCTCCCTTAAGGCTCCTTACATCCTCACAAGCACTTCCCCCTCCCTTAAGGCTCCTTACATCCTCACAAGCGCTTCCCCCTCCCTTAAGGCTCCTTACATCCTCACAAGCGCTTCTCCCTCCCTTAAGGCTCCCCTCAAGCGCTTCCCCCTCCCTTAAGGCTCCTCACATCCTCAAAAGCGCTGCCCCCTCTCTTAAGGCTCCTTACATCCTCACAAGAGCTTCCCCCTCCCTTAAGGCTCCTTACATCCTCACAAGAGCTTCCCCCTCCCTTAATGCCCCTCACATCCTCACAAGCGCTTCCCCCTCCCTTAAGGCACCTTACATCCTCACAAGGACTTCCCCCTCCCTTAAGGCTCCTTACATCCTCACAAGCGCTTCCCCCTCCCTTAAGGCTCCTCACAAGCGCTTCCCCCTCCCTTAAGGCTCCTTACATCCTCACAAGAGCTTCCCCCTCCCTTAATGCCCCTCACATCCTCACAAGCGCTTCCCCCTCCCTTAAGGCTCCTTACATCCTCACAAGCGCTTCCCCCTCCCTTAAGGCTCCTTACATCCTCACAAGCGCTTCCCCCTCCGTTAAGGCTCCTTACATCCTTACAAGCGCTGCCCCCTCCCTTAAGGCCCCTCACATCCTCACAAGCGCTTCCCCCTCCCTTAAGGCTCCTTATACCCTCACAAATGCTTCCCCCTGCCTTAAGGCTCCTTATACCCTCACAAGCGCTGCCCCCTCCCTTAAGGCTCCTTACATCCTCACAAGCGCTTCCCCCTCCCTTAAGACTCCTTACATCCTCACAAGCGCTTCCCCCTCCCTTAAGGCCCCTCACATCCTCACAAGCGCTTCCCCCTCCCTTAAGGCTCCTTACATCCTCACAAGGGCTTCCCCCTCCCTTAAGGCTCCTTACATCCTCACAAGCGCTTCCCCCTCCCTTAAGGCTCCTTACATCCTCACAAGAGCTTCCCCTCCCTTAATGCCCCTCACATCCTCACAAGCGCTTCCCCCTCCCTTAAGGCACCTTACATCCTCACAAGGACTTCCCCCTCCCTTAAGGCTCCTTACATCCTCACAAGCGCTTCCCCCTCCCTTAAGGCTCCTCACAAGCGCTTCCCCCTCCCTTAAGGCTCCTTACATCCTCACAAGCGCTTCCCCCTCCCTTAAGGCTCCCCACAAGCGCTTCCCCCTCCCTTAAGGCTCCTCACATCCTCAAAAGCGCTGCCCCCTCCCTTAAGGCTCCTTACCTCCTCACAAGCACTTCCCCCTCTCTTAAGGCTCCTTACATCCTAACAAGCATTTCCCCCTCAATTTAGGTTCCTCACCTCCTCACAAGCGCTTCCCCCTCCCTTAAGGCTCCTCACATCCTCTCAAGCGCTTCCCACTCCCTTAAGGCCCCCTACATCCTCACAAGCGCTTTCCCCTCCCTTAAGGCCCCTCACAAGTGCTTCCCCCTCCCTTAAGGCTCCTTACATCCTCACAAGGGCTTCCCCTTCCCTTAAGGCCCCTTACATCCTCACAAGCGCTTCCCCCTCCCTTAAGGCTCCTCACAAGCGCTTCCCCCTCCCTTAAGACTCCTTACATCCTGACAAGCGCTTCCCCCTCCCTTAAGGCTCCTTACATCCTGACAAGCGCTTCCCCCTCCCTTAAGGCTCCTTACATCCTGACAAGCGCTTCCCCCTCCCTTAAGGCTCCTTACATCCTGACAAGCGCTTCCCCCTCCCTTAAGGCTCCTTACATCCTGACAAGCGCTTCCCCCTCCCTTAAGGCTCCTTACATCCTCACAAGCGCTTCCCCCTCCCTTAAGGCTCCTCACATCCTCACAAGCACTTACCCCTCCCTTAAGGCTCCTTACATCCTTACAAGCGCTTCCCCCTCCCTTAAGGCTCCTCACAAGCGCTTCCCCCTCCCTTTAAGATCCTTACATCCTCACAAGCGCTTCCCCCTCCCTTAAGGCTCCTCACATCCTCACAAGCGCTTCTCCCTCCCTTTAAGCTCCTTACATCCTCACAAGCGCTTCCCCCTCCCTTAAGGCTCCTAACATCATAACAAGCACTTCCCCTTCCCTTAAGGCCCCTTACATCCTCACAAGCGCTGACCCCTCCCTTAAGGCCCCTTCACAGCTTCACAAGCGCTTCCCCCTCCCTTACGGCTCCTTACCTCCTCACAAGCGCTTCCCCCTCCCTTAAGGCTCCTTACATCCGCACAAGCGCTTCCCCCTCCCTTAAGGCTCCTTACATCCTCACAAGCGCTTCCCCCTCCCTCAAGGCTCCTTACATCCTTACAAGCACTGCCCCCTCCCTTAAGGCCCCTCAAGTCCTAACAAGCGCTTCCCCCTCCCTTAAGGCTCCTTATATCCTCACAAGCGCTGCCCCCTCCCTTAAGGCTCCTTACATCCTCACAAGCGCTTCCCCCTCCCTTAAGGCTCCTTACATCCTCAAAAGCGTTTCCCCCTCCCTTAAGGCTCCTTACATCCTAACAAGCGCTTCCCCCTCCCTTAAGGCTCCTTACATCCTCACAAGGGCTTCCCCCTCCCTTAAGGCTCCTTACATCCTCACAAGCGCTTCCCCCTCCCTTAAGACTCCTTACATCCTCACAAGCGCTTCCCCCTCCCTTAAGGCTCCTTACGTCCTCACAAGCACTTCCCCCTCCCTTAAGGCTCCTTACATCCTCTCAAGGGCTTCCCCCTCCCTTAAGGCCCCTCACATCCTCACAAGCGCTTCCCCCTCCCTTAAGGCTTCTTACATCCTCACAAGCGCTTCCCCCTCCCTTAAGGCTCCTCACAAGCGCTTCCCCCTCCCTTAAGGCTCCTTATATCCTCACAAGAGCTTCCCCCTCCCTTAAGGCCCCTCACATCCTCACAAGCGCTTCCCCCTCCCTTAAGGCTCCTTACATCCTCACAAGTGCTTCCCCATCCCTTAAGGCTCCTTACATCCTCACAAGCGCTTCCCCCTCCCTTAAGGCTCCTCACTTCCTCACAAGCGCTCCCCCCTCCCTTAAGGCTCCTTACATCCTCACAAGCGCTTCCCCCTCCCTTAAGGCCCCTCACACCCTCACAAGCGCTCCCCCCTCCCTTAAGGCTCCTTACATCCTCACAAGCGCTTCCCCCTCCCTTAAGGCCCCTCACACCCTCACAAGCGCTCCCCCCTCCCTTAAGGCTCCTTACATCCTCACAAGCGCTTCCCCCTCCCTTAAGGCTCCTCACAAGCGCTTCCCCCTCCCTTAAGGCTCCTTACATCCTCACAAGCGCTTCCCCCTCCCTTAAGGCTCCTTACATCCTTACAAGCGCTGCCCCCTCCCTTAAGGCCCCTCACATCCTCACAAGCGCTTACCCCTCCCTTAAGGCTCCTTATACCCTCACAAGTGCTTCCTCCTGCCTTAAGGCTCCTTATACCCTCACAAGCGCTGCCCCCTCCCTTAAGGCTCCTTACATCCTCACAAGCGCTTACCCCTCCCTTAAGACTCCTTACATCCTCACAAGCGCTTCCCCCTCCCTTAAGGCCCCTCACATCCTCACAAGCGCTTTCCCCTCCCTTAAGGCTCCTTACATCCTCACAAGCGCTTCCCCCTCCCTTAAGGCTCCTTACATCCTCACAAGCGCTTCCCCCTCCGTTAAGGCTCCTTACATCCTTACAAGCGCTGCCCCCTCCCTTAAGGCCCCTCACATCCTCACAAGCGCTTCCCCCTCCCTTAAGGCTCCTTATACCATCACAAGTGCTTCCCCCTGCCTTAAGGCTCCTTATACCCTCACAAGCGCTGCCCCCTCCTTTAAGGCTCCTTACATCCTCACAAGCGCTTCCCCCTCCCTTAAGGCTCCTTACATCCTCACAAGAGCTTCCCCCTCCCTTAATGCCCCTCACATCCTCACAAGCGCTTCCCCCTCGCTTAAGGCTCCTTACATCCTCACAAGCGCTTCCCCCTCCCTTAAGGCTCCTTACATCCTCACAAGCGCTTCCCCCTCCCTTAAGGCTCCTTACATCCTCACAAGCGCTTCTCCCTCCCTTAAGGCTCCTTACATCCTCACAAGCGCTTCCCCCTCCCTTAAGGCTCCCCACAAGCGCTTCCCCCTCCCTTAAGGCTCCTCACATCCTCAAAAGTGCTGCCCCCTCCCTTAAGGCTCCTTACCTCCTCACAAGCACTTCCCCCTCCCTTAAGGCTCTTCACATCCTCACAAGCACTTCCCCCTCCCTTAAGGCTCCTTACATCCTTACAAGTGCTTCCCCGTCCCTTAAGGCTCCTCACAAGCGCTTCCCCCTCCCTTAAGGCTCCTCACAAGCGCTTCCCCCAGAGTCCAGGAAATATTATAAATTATTTCTAATTTATAATACTACCCATTTTTGGTCACTAGATGGAGCTGTTCCCAAAATTGCAGCATTGCAACGTTGGGTTAAAAGCCCTCGCTCTAGTGAGCTCTCAGCATTCCCCCTCCTTTATCCTGGCTAGTGCCAGGATAAACGAGGGGTTTGAAAGGTTTAACCTCCTACACTGTGTGTCGCCATTTTTTGAGGTAACCCACAGTGTAGTAGGTTTACATACAGTAGTAAACACACACAAACACTAACATACATTGAAATCTCTTACCTGCTCCTGCCGCCGCGGCTCCCTCCGGCCCGTCCGCTCCCTTTGCTGCCGCTGTTCCATGTGCACAAGTCCGGAAGCCGCGACCGGAAGTAGTAATATTACTGTCCGGCCGCGACTTCCGGTCCACAGGAAAATGGCGCCGGACGGCGCCAATTTCGAATAGGACTGTGTGGGAGCGGCGCATGCGCAGTTCCCACACAGACGCCGTACACGGCAGTCAATGGGACGGGAGCCGTTCGCAGTCCCTATGGGACTGTGGCTGCCGTATTCCATGTCTGTGTGTGTCGTTAATCGACACACACAGAAATGGAACAAAAAATGGCAGCCCCCATAGGGAAGAAAAAGTGTAAAAATAAGAAACAGTAAAACACAAACACACAAATGAAAATAAACGTTTATATTAAGGCACTAACATCTTTAACATATAAAAAAATTATTTGTGATGACACTGTTCCTTTAAGGCTCCTTATATCCTCACAAGCGCTGCCCCCTCCCTTAAGGCTCCTTACATCCTCACAAGCACTTCCCCCTCCCTTAAAGGCAATGTGTTGCCAGAAAAACATGTTTTTTTTTTTAAAATTAAACATTTAGTGTGTGGGTGATTAAACATTGTTCAAATTTTTTTTATTTTTTTCACGAGTCAGGAAATATTATAAATTGGATTCAATTGGATTCAAATTTATAGTATTTACCATTTCTGGTCACTAGATGGAGCCATTCCCAAAAGAATGTGGTAAAGCAACCACATAGCTTTTCTGCTGCAAAATTGGGTAAAAAGCCCTCGCTCTAGTGAGCTCTCAGCATCCCCCCCTCCTTTATCCTGGCTAGTGCCGGGATAAACGAGGGGTTTGAACGGTGTTACCTCCTACACTGTGTGTCGCCATTTTTTGAGCTAACACACAGTGTAGTAGGTTTACATACAGTAGTAAACACACACAAACACGAACATACATTGAAATCTCTTACCTGCTCCTGCCGCCGCGGCTCCCTCCGGCCCGTCCGCTCCGTCTGCTGCCGCTGGTCCAAGTGCACAAGTCCGGAAGCCGCGACCGGAAGTAGTAATATTACTGTCCGGCCGCGACTTCCGGTCCACAGGAAAATGGCGCCGGACGGCGCCAATTTCAAATTGGACTGTGTGGGAGCGGCGCATGCGCAGTTCCCACACAGACGCCGTACACACAAGTGAATGGGACGGGAGCCGTTCGCAGTCCCTATGGGACTGTGGCTGCCGTATTCCATGTCTGTATGTGTCGTTAATCGACACACACAGAAATGGAACAAAAAATGGCAGCCCCCATAGGGAAGAAAAAGTGTAAAAATAAGAAAAAGTAAAACACAAACACACAAATAAATATAAACGTTTTTAATAAAGCACTAGCATCTTGAACATATGAATTTTTTTTTGTGATGACACTGTTCCTTTAAGGCTCCTTACATCCTCAAAAGCGTTTCCCCCTCCCTTAAGGCTCCTTACATCCTAACAAGCGCTTCCCCCTCCCTTAAGGCTCCTTACATCCTCACAAGGGCTTCCCCCTCCCTTAAGGCTCCTTACATCCTCACAAGCGCTTCCCCCTCCCTTAAGACTCCTTACATCCTCACAAGCGCTTCCCCCTCCCTTAAGGCTCCTTACATCCTCACAAGCACTTCCCCCTCCCTTAAGGCTCCTTACATCCTCTCAAGGGCTTCCCCCTCCCTTAAGGCCCCTCACATCCTCACAAGCGCTTCCCCCTCCCTTAAGGCTTCTTACATCCTCACAAGCGCTTCCCCCTCCCTTAAGGCTCCTCACAAGCGCTTCCCCCTCCCTTAAGGCTCCTTATATCCTCACAAGAGCTTCCCCCTCCCTTAATGCCCCTCACATCCTCACAAGCGCTTCCCCCTCCCTTAAGGCTTCTTACATCCTCACAAGTGCTTCCCCCTCCCTTAAGGCTCCTCACAAGCGCTTCCCCCTCCCTTAAGGCTCATTACATCCTCACAAGAGCTTCCCCCTCCCTTAAGGCCCCTCACATCCTCACAAGCGCTTCCCCCTCCCTTAAGGCTCCTTACATCCTCACAAGCGCTCCCCCCTCCCTTAAGGCTCCTTACATCCTCACAAGCGCTTCCCCCTCCCTTAAGGCCCCTCACACCCTCACAAGCGCTCCCCCCTCCCTTAAGGCTCCTTACATCCTCAGAAGCGCTTCCCCCTCCCTTAAGGCTCCTTACATCCTCACAAGCGCTGCCCCCTCCCTTAAGGCTCCTTATACCCTCACAAGTGCTTCCCCCTCCCTTAAGGCTCCTTACATCCTCACAAGCGCTTCCCCCTCCCTTAAGGCCCCTCACACCCTCACAAGAGCTCCCCCCTCCCTTAAGGCTCCTTACATCCTCACAAGCGCTTCCCCCTCCCTTAAGGCTCCTTACATCCTCAAAAGCGTTTCCCCCTCCCTTAAGGCTCCTTACATCCTCACAAGGGCTTCCCCCTCCCTTAAGGCTCCTTACATCCTCACAAGCGCTTCCCCCTCCCTTAAGACTCCTTACATCCTCACAAGCGCTTCCCCCTCCCTTAAGGCTCCTTACATCCTCACAAGCACTTCCCCCTCCCTTAAGGCTCCTTACATCCTCTCAAGGGCTTCCCCCTCCCTTAAGGCCCCTCACATCCTCACAAGCGCTTCCCCCTCCCTTAAGGCTTCTTACATCCTCACAAGCGCTTCCCCCTCCCTTAAGGCTCCTCACAAGAGCTTCCCCCTCCCTTAAGGCTCCTTACATCCTCACAAGAGCTTCCCCCTCCCTTAAGGCCCCTCACATCCTCACAAGCGCTTCCCCTCCCTTAAGGCTCCTTACATCCTCTCAAGGGCTTCCCCCTCCCTTAAGGCCCCTCACATCCTCACAAGCGCTTCCCCTCCCTTAAGGCTCCTCACATCCTCACAAGCGCTCCCCCCTCCCTTAAGGCTCCTTACATCCTCACAAGCGCTTCCCCTCCCTTAAGGCTCCTTACATCCTAACAAGCATTTCCCCCTCAATTTAGGTTCCTCACCTCCTCACAAGCGCTTCCCCCTCCCTTAAGGCTCCTCACATCCTCTCAAGCGCTTCCCACTCCCTTAAGGCCCCCTACATCCTCACAAGCGCTTTCCCCTCCCTTAAGGCCCCTCACAAGTGCTTCCCCCTCCCTTAAGGCTCCTTACATCCTCACAAGGGCTTCCCCTTCCCTTAAGGCCCCTTACATCCTCACAAGCGCTTCCCCCTCCCTTAAGGCTCCTCACAAGCGCTTCCCCCTCCCTTAAGACTCCTTACATCCTGACAAGCGCTTCCCCCTCCCTTAAGGCTCCTTACATCCTGACAAGCGCTTCCCCCTCCCTTAAGGCTCCTTACATCCTGACAAGCGCTTCCCCCTCCCTTAAGGCTCCTTACATCCTGACAAGCGCTTCCCCCTCCCTTAAGGCTCCTTACATCCTGACAAGCGCTTCCCCCTCCCTTAAGGCTCCTTACATCCTCACAAGCGCTTCCCCCTCCCTTAAGGCTCCTCACATCCTCACAAGCACTTACCCCTCCCTTAAGGCTCCTTACATCCTTACAAGCGCTTCCCCCTCCCTTAAGGCTCCTCACAAGCGCTTCCCCCTCCCTTTAAGATCCTTACATCCTCACAAGCGCTTCCCCCTCCCTTAAGGCTCCTCACATCCTCACAAGCGCTTCTCCCTCCCTTTAAGCTCCTTACATCCTCACAAGCGCTTCCCCCTCCCTTAAGGCTCCTAACATCATAACAAGCACTTCCCCTTCCCTTAAGGCCCCTTACATCCTCACAAGCGCTGACCCCTCCCTTAAGGCCCCTTCACAGCTTCACAAGCGCTTCCCCCTCCCTTACGGCTCCTTACCTCCTCACAAGCGCTTCCCCCTCCCTTAAGGCTCCTTACATCCGCACAAGCGCTTCCCCTCCCTTAAGGCTCCTTACATCCTCACAAGCGCTTCCCCTCCCTCAAGGCTCCTTACATCCTTACAAGCACTGCCCCCTCCCTTAAGGCCCCTCAAGTCCTAACAAGCGCTTCCCCCTCCCTTAAGGCTCCTTATATCCTCACAAGCGCTGCCCCCTCCCTTAAGGCTCCTTACATCCTCACAAGCGCTTCCCCCTCCCTTAAGGCTCCTTACATCCTCAAAAGCGTTTCCCCCTCCCTTAAGGCTCCTTACATCCTAACAAGCGCTTCCCCCTCCCTTAAGGCTCCTTACATCCTCACAAGGGCTTCCCCCTCCCTTAAGGCTCCTTACATCCTCACAAGCGCTTCCCCCTCCCTTAAGACTCCTTACATCCTCACAAGCGCTTCCCCCTCCCTTAAGGCTCCTTACATCCTCACAAGCACTTCCCCCTCCCTTAAGGCTCCTTACATCCTCTCAAGCGCTTCCCCCTCCCTTAAGGCCCCTCACATCCTCACAAGCGCTTACCCCTCCCTTAAGGCTCCTTATACCCTCACAAGTGCTTCCCCCTGCCTTAAGGCTCCTTATACCCTCACAAGCGCTGCCCCCTCCCTTAAGGCTCCTTACATCCTCACAAGCGCTTACCCCTCCCTTAAGACTCCTTACATCCTCACAAGCGCTTCCCCCTCCCTTAAGGCCCCTCACATCCTCACAAGCGCTTTCCCCTCCCTTAAGGCTCCTTACATCCTCACAAGCGCTTCCCCCTCCCTTAAGGCTCCTTACATCCTCACAAGCGCTTCCCCCTCCGTTAAGGCTCCTTACATCCTTACAAGCGCTGCCCCCTCCCTTAAGGCCCCTCACATCCTCACAAGCGCTTCCCCCTCCCTTAAGGCTCCTTATACCATCACAAGTGCTTCCCCCTGCCTTAAGGCTCCTTATACCCTCACAAGCGCTGCCCCCTCCTTTAAGGCTCCTTACATCCTCACAAGCGCTTCCCCCTCCCTTAAGGCTCCTTACATCCTCACAAGAGCTTCCCCCTCCCTTAATGCCCCTCACATCCTCACAAGCGCTTCCCCCTCGCTTAAGGCTCCTTACATCCTCACAAGCGCTTCCCCCTCCCTTAAGGCTCCTTACATCCTCACAAGCGCTTCCCCCTCCCTTAAGGCCCCTCACAAGTGCTTCCCCCTCCCTTAAGGCTCCTTACATCCTCACAAGGGCTTCCCCTTCCCTTAAGGCCCCTTACATCCTCACAAGCGCTTCCCCCTCCCTTAAGGCTCCTCACAAGCGCTTCCCCCTCCCTTAAGACTCCTTACATCCTCACAAGCGCTTCCCCCTCCCTTAAGGCTCCTTACATCCTCACAAGAGCTTCCCCCTCCCTTAATGCCCCTCACATCCTCACAAGCGCTTCCCCCTCGCTTAAGGCTCCTTACATCCTCACAAGCGCTTCCCCCTCCCTTAAGGCTCCTTACATCCTCACAAGCGCTTCCCCCTCCCTTAAGGCTCCTTACATCCTCACAAGCGCTTCTCCCTCCCTTAAGGCTCCTTACATCCTCACAAGAGCTTCCCCCTCCCTTAATGCCCCTCACATCCTCACAAGCGCTTCCCCCTCGCTTAAGGCTCCTTACATCCTCACAAGCGCTTCCCCCTCCCTTAAGGCTCCTTACATCCTCACAAGCGCTTCCCCCTCCCTTAAGGCTCCTTACATCCTCACAAGCGCTTCTCCCTCCCTTAAGGCTCCTTACATCCTCACAAGCGCTTCCCCCTCCCTTAAGGCTCCCCACAAGCGCTTCCCCCTCCCTTAAGGCTCCTCACATCCTCAAAAGTGCTGCCCCCTCCCTTAAGGCTCCTTACCTCCTCACAAGCACTTCCCCCTCCCTTAAGGCTCCTTACATCCTAACAAGCACTTCCCCCTCCATTTAGGTTCCTCACCTCCTCACAAGCGCTTCCCCCTCCCTTAAGGCTCCTCACATCCTCTCAAGCGCTTCCCACTCCCTTAAGGCCCCCTAAATCCTCACAAGCGCTTTCCCCTCCCTTAAGGCCCCTCACAAGTGCTTCCCCCTCCCTTAAGGCTCCTTACATCCTCACAAGGGCTTCCCTTCCCTTAAGGCCCCTTACATCCTCACAAGCGCTTCCCCCTCCCTTAAGGCTCCTCACAAGCGCTTCCCCCTCCCTTAAGACTCCTTACATCCTGACAAGCGCTTCCCCCTCCCTTAAGGCTCCTTACATCCTCACAAGGGCTTCCCCCTCCCTTAAGGCTCCTTACATCCTGAAAAGCGCTTCCCTCTCCCTTAAGGCTCCTTACATCCTCACAAGCGCTACCCCCTCCCTTAAGGCTCCTCACATCCTCACAAGCACTTCCCCCTGCCTTAAGGCTCCTTACATCCTTACAAGCGCTTCCCCCTCCCTTAAGGCTCCTCACAAGCGCTTCCCCCTCCCTTAAGGCTCCTCACAAGCGCTTCCCCCTCCCTTTAAGCTCCTTACATCCTCACAAGTGCTTCCCCCTCCCTTAAGGCTCCTCACATCCTCACAAGCGCTTCTCCCTCCCTTTAAGCTCCTTACATCCTCACAAGCGCATCCCCCTCCCTTAAGGCTCCTTACATCATAACAAGCACTTCCCCTTCCCTTAAGGCCCCTTACATCCTCACAAGCGCTGCCCCCTCCCTTAAGGCCCCTTCACATCTTCACAAGCGCTTCCCCCTCCCTTACGGCTCCTTACATCCTCACAAGGGCTTCCCCCTCCGTAAGGCTCCTTACATCCGCACAAGCGCTTCCCCCTCCCTTAAGGCTCCTTACATCCTCACAAGCGCTTCCCCCTCCCTCAAGGCTCCTTACATCCTTACAAGTACTGCCCCCTCCCTTAAGGCCCCTTACATCCTCACAAGCGCTTCCCCCTCCCTTAAGGCTCCTTATATCCTCACAAGTGCTGCCCCCTCCCTTAAGGCTCCTTACATCCTCACAAGCGCTTCCCCCTCCCTTAAGGCTCCTTACATCCTCAAAAGCGTTTCCCCCTCCCTTAAGGCTCCTTACATCCTAACAAGCGCTTCCCCCTCCCTTAAGGCTCCTTACATCCTCACAAGGGCTTCCCCCTCCCTTAAGGCTCCTTACATCCTCACAAGCGCTTCCCCCTCCCTTAAGACTCCTTACATCCTCACAAGCGCTTCCCCCTCCCTTAAGGCTCCTTACATCCTCACAAGCACTTCCCCCTCCCTTAAGGCTCCTTACATCCTCTCAAGGGCTTCCCCCTCCCTTAAGGCCCCTCACATCCTCACAAGCGCTTCCCCCTCCCTTAAGGCTTCTTACATCCTCACAAGCGCTTCCCCCTCCCTTAAGGCTCCTCACAAGCGCTTCCCCCTCCCTTAAGGCTCCTTATATCCTCACAAGAGCTTCCCCCTCCCTTAAGGCCCCTCACATCCTCACAAGCGCTTCCCCCTCCCTTAAGGCTCCTTACATCCTCACAAGCGCTTCCCCCTCCCTTAAGGCTCCTTACATCCTCACAAGCGCTTCCCCCTCCCTTAAGGCTCCTCACATCCTCACAAGCGCTCCCCCCTCCCTTAAGGCTCCTTACATCCTCACAAGCGCTTCCCCCTCCCTTAAGGCCCCTCACACCCTCACAAGCGCTTCCCCCTCCCTTAAGGCTCCTTACATCCTCACAAGCGCTACCCCCCTCCCTTAAGGCTCCTCACAAGCGCTTCCCCCTCCCTTAAGGCTCCTTACATCCTCACAAGAGCTTCCCCCTCCCTTAATGCCAGTCACATCCTCACAAGCGCTTCCCCCTCCCTTAAGGCTCCTTACATCCTCACAAGCACTTCCCCCTCCCTTAAGGCTCCTTACATCCTCACAAGCGCTTCCCCCTCCCTTAAGGCTCCTTACATCCTCACAAGCGCTTCTCCCTCCCTTAAGGCTCCCCTCAAGCGCTTCCCCCTCCCTTAAGGCTCCTCACATCCTCAAAAGCGCTGCCCCCTCTCTTAAGGCTCCTTACATCCTCACAAGAGCTTCCCCCTCCCTTAAGGCTCCTTACATCCTCACAAGAGCTTCCCCCTCCCTTAATGCCCCTCACATCCTCACAAGCGCTTCCCCCTCCCTTAAGGCACCTTACATCCTCACAAGGACTTCCCCCTCCCTTAAGGCTCCTTACATCCTCACAAGCGCTTC